>NC_085992.1:52412124-52655882 GCF_030014385.1 Trichomycterus rosablanca
CCTGGTCCCATGTTTTATTGGACTGGACTGGAATGGAATGTTCTCTCAGAGCCGCTGTGAGAAGTTTATAGAGCCGCCTACCTCGCATCAGGCCAACGTAAGCTAGCGAGCGATTCCTTAAACTCGGTCCCAACGTCAGCAAACATAAGAGCCGGCGTACACACAGAGTGCCAAAAAGTATGTGGACGCTACCTGATCTCATCTTCTTTCCAATTCCCCTTTACTGCTGCAGACCTCCACTCCTGACCGAGGAGGGTCGTGACTAACACAGAGTGGACCGCTTCTTTTCACCTGCACGGAGACGGCGGATAGCGGAGATCAATGCGTGACTCTCCGTGCACGATACGGATCTCCGTGGATCTCCGTATGAACCCGGTGCAGGTGAGAAGAAGCGGTCTGTACTGCACACGTGTCGGAGGGGGCGTGTCTTAGTCATGACAGGAGTGGAGGTCTGCAGCAGTAAACCGACAAATTGGATATGACTAAACTGGGAAAGAATGCAAACAAAACAGGGACAAAAATAGAAACCTGTCCCATTTTTAAACCGCATTCGAACCTGGAATTCTCAGCCGCCCCGTCCGGATAACGTTCAGTAAACAAAACAAAATGGAAAACAATTCTGAGCCTGATCAGAACCCGAAAACCGAAGGGAGGTACCGACTGTTCCATCAGGGTTTGAGGAAATTCTGTCGGAGGCATGGAACAAATCACACACACACACACACTCCTGACAGGCTGGACTGGTTACACTGGGAGGCGCTCAGGAAACAAGAAGGGGAAAATAAGGGGGCGGACAGGGGGGGGAACAGGGGATGTCGCCCCTCTCCCGCTGAGAACGGACGTCTGTTCCCCGACCCCGGAGCTGAAAATAAAAGAGCATGCAGAATAAAAGCAGAGAGGAGCGAAGAGCGTACTTACTACTGCTGCAGGTCGGACGCTGTCTCCAAGGGGCTGAAAGAGGGGGTGCTCTGCAACAGACCAAACAAAGAAGTCATTGATAGGTCCACGGGCTCAACTCTCTCGCTTCGGTCAGAGGAGAACAGGGCGCGCCCAATCGCTCGAACCCCGGGTCGCCTCCCAAATGCCGAGAGCTCGGAGAGGAGCTGCGTGAGGTCCTGCGGACGAGGTGCAGCTCGCGGAGGCCAGCGAGTGTTCTGACCCGCACGCCAGTCAAAGGGGCAAAACAAGCGACTGGGAGCGAGGGGCGGGGCCGGCGTGGGCCGGAGTGGGAGGGGACCTTCGGCGGCTCAGCCAATCGGCTCCCGTCTCCGGCTGTCGTCTGCTCTCGGCTCGGTTACGGAGCGTCCAGAGCGGCGGACAATTAAAGCAGCTGGTGTGGAGAGCGGGCCAAATCACACACACACACACACACACACACACACTCACATTTTCCGAATAGCAGGCATAGCGTACAGCGTACAGCCATACCTCACATCCTGCACATACGCACACGGTGTGACATTAATAGCGGGCGAGAGGAAGTTTTCCCCTGGCAGCGCCGGCTGGCACACGTGCCCGGCCGGTAACACGGAGTGGTCGGTGTCGCCGCACGCAGGGTTAAGTGCCGCTAATTTTAGGACGCTGTTTCTGTCGCTCTCCCTCCACCGGACGTCACGGGGTTTAAAAATAGCGCGGCGCAGGATAAAAGCACGGCGGCTGTTTGCAAATACGGGCGCTCGGTGGCAGGACGCCGATTTTCCTTCGGAACAAGTTCGGTTAGGAACGCAAACACACACACACACACACACACACACACACACGGTAACACATCATGTTCCGTCTTTAATCGGTCGATGCCGCGCCTTGGAAAAGTATCCTGCTTCCACCGTAATCACACAAATAAGCTGTTTTATTTTAATTTAAGGGCAGTGATAGCTCAGTGGTTAAGGTACTGGACTAGTAATCAAAAGGTTGCTGGTTCAAGCCCCACCACCGCCGAGTTGCCACTGTTGGGCCCCTGAGCAAGGCCCTTAACCCTCAATTGCTCAAAAATTGTGTTCAGTCATAACTGTAAGTCGCTTTGGATAAAAGCGTCTGCTAAATGCTGAAAATGTAAATGTAATTTAAGTTGAATATTGACAAACCGCATTTCCAGTAAAAGTTGGGACGCTCTGTGATTTGTTTCATTCTCTTCAATCTTTATTTGATTTCTAATGTTTCACTGATCAACTTCATTCTAGTTTGTAAATAAAAACACGTTTAAATCTGATTCCTGTAAAAAAACACTCCAAATAAGTTTTGGGAAGGGGCGAGGGCGTGTTCCCCCCAGTGTTCCCCCTGTGTTCCATCAGTGTTCCCCCCAGTGTTCCCCCTGTGTTCCATCAGCGTTCCTATTCATTCCACTTTTTAATGCGTGTGGAACTGAGGACACTAATGGTTGCAGGTTTGCGAGTCTCGATACGAGACTTCAGCTGCTCAACAGTCCGTGCTCGCCCTCGCTTGATTCTCCTCTTCATGATGGACACAGATCTGGACTGCAGGCAGGCCGGCCAAGCACGTGCACTCCATGTCGTCTTATGCCAAGTTCACACTCCACGACTTTCGGAGTCGTCAGGTCGCTGTGCAGTTCACACTACACGACTGGTTCTCTTGCACTCGGGCGTCTTTTAAGTCACGACTGATCGGCGATAGGGGGTCACACACTTACACCATCCATCACCGGGACGAGTCTGTCTGGTTTCCCAAACTACATTTTGTTACGAAAAACACAAGTGAGAAGTGACGAGGGGTTTAATGACACCACGTCCAAAAATACACGGCAACAATAATCTAGAGATCTGAGTTGTTTGTGTGCTGATGTGCAGCGTAAAATCAACGAGGAAAAATAAATGAATCTGAGTGGATTT
Source organism: Trichomycterus rosablanca (assembly GCF_030014385.1). Classification (NCBI taxonomy): domain Eukaryota; kingdom Metazoa; phylum Chordata; class Actinopteri; order Siluriformes; family Trichomycteridae; genus Trichomycterus; species Trichomycterus rosablanca. The sequence continues at coordinate 52,414,971 of NC_085992.1, forward strand.
GGCAACACGGCCAGCAGCAGGGGGCGTCTGTTCAGTTCAGTTCTGTTCTGTTCTGTAGTGAGTCGGAGGTTAATAAATATTACATTTACATTTACAGCATTTAGCAGACCTTTACCCAAAGCGACTTACACAATGAGCTACTGAGGGTTAAGGGCCTTGCTCAGGGACCCAACAGTGGCAACTTGGTGGTGATGGGGCTTGAACAGGCAACCTTCTGTTTACTAGTCCAGTACCTTAACCACTGAGCTATCACTGCATTGTGGGTATTATGTTTTGGCATGGACGATAAGGTCAAGAATACTGTAAAGCTTGTGTGTGTGCTGATGTATTCTGATAATAACTATATTACACCCCTGTACCACGTTTTTACACGCCTCCCTCGGGTTTACAAACCCCGTATCTTGCGTTGTCATTGGCTGTTCAACACCGCACTCGCTGCCAGTCGCCCCAGCTGATCCAGATATTTAACATGCTGGATATTTTACTTCAGTCGGCAAGTGCTCGGCGAGCCGCTCGGATCGAGTTGGCGAACAGTTTACACACAGCGATCGAGAGCCGAGTTTCGATCGCCGAGAGAACGCCAAGTTGCTCCAGAGCCGGCAAATCTAACGGTGACCAGTCGGCGAGTGAATATCAGGGCAAAAATCGTGTAGTGTGAACTGCAATAATCATCTTTTCACTCTTATTTTCCTCTGTCCCAACATTATAGAGTCTGTTACAGCATCAAATTCTTTTTTTTATTGCATTTTCTCACCATTTTCCTCCCAATTTAGCGAATTAGAATTCAGCATTCTGCACAGGCGTCTCTTCCACCAATCAGGGTCCTTACACAGCGTATGAAGACCCACCCACCCACACATAGTCCGGCCCCCACCCTGCAGATACGGCGGCCAATTAGTATCTGCTGCAGGCACTGCCAATCATGTACGCTAGATGGCACCCAGCCAACCGGTGGCAACACCGAGTTTCGAACCCGAGGAGTTCAGCATCTCAGTGCTGGCGTGTAAGAGGAAACAGCATCAAATTCTAAACGTGTTTCTATTTACAAACTACAGAAGTTGATCAGTAATAAGCATCGTATGTTATTTACATTTTCAGCATTTAGCGGACACTTTTATCCAAAGTGATGTACAGTACTGTGACAGTATATCATCTAAGATATTGTGGGTTAAGGGCCTTGCTCAAGGGCCCAACAGGGGCAACCTGGTAGTGGTGGGGCTTAAACCAGCAACCTTTGGATTAATAGTCCAGTACTTTAACCACTAGGCTACACCTGCAATGCAACATGATCAATGTGATCAGTGGAACTAGATTCTCCTCCTGTGTGTGTATTTGTTCAGTGTAATAGACGGATGGCGGAGGCTCTCGGGCCCCCAGGGGACCAACTGGGCTTAGTGTGCAAGCTGCAAAAAAACCCAAAAACAAACCAAAAGCATGTGTGAGGGTGTCGCCTCGATGCTAACATTGCAAACATACTAACGGTGACCGAAGAGCTCAGAAGTAAAAGCCGGTACGTCACGGTGCTGTTATTGCTGTAAAGATAATTATTATAAACTTTATTTAAAGCAGCCTGAGCTCAAATAGATAATTCAATCCATAATACACATCTCTGATGTACAACCACGAATCAGTAAAAGTTGGGACGGTGTGGAAAATGCACTGACTTTGACTTTTATGAGATGTCAGACAGGATGAACCTGAGATATTTCATCTTCTGTCTGTTCGACTTCATTTCATTTATTAATAAACATCCATTCCTGCATTTCAGACCTGCAATACATTCCAAAAAAAGTTGGGACGGGGGCAATTTAGGGCGAGTAATGAGGTGTGAACATCAGGACGAAAAGAACCCTCCAGACTGTCATCAGTAACACGTCAGAACACCAGGGTGTGTCATGGTACAATCACTGCAGCCACTTACAGTCGTAGCTGAATACAACACAATCAACTGAGGGATAAGGGCCTTTCTCAAGGGCCCACCAGTGCCAGATTAGTGGTGCTGGAGCTTGAACCAGCGACCTTCTGATGCCTAGTTCCGATGATGCCATTTTCACTTGCAGCACCCCATGCTGGACATGACGAGGTTTACAACAGTCGATACTAGTGAACCAACCAGACGGAGAGTCGCTCTTGAACCTACTGGTGCAGTGTCTCAGCCAGACAGCAGGAGTCGCTGTTGCAGAGATCTTCAAGAGAAACCGTTTCCAACCCAACCTCCCCCAGACACGCCCTACTGTGCCCCTTTAGCACACAGCCAGGCCAGTAACTGGCTAGCAATTATTTAAAGATCTCTGTGATATTTTCAGCTAGAACAGCAGCCGCTCTTCTGAGAAGCTTCTCACAAGACCTTGATGTTTAAAGTGTGTCTGTGTGTGGGAATTTGTGCCCATTCATGTGTATAGCTGGGCGCTGCATATAATGTATTCCTATATTTCTTTTATAACAGATGAACTGAGGAGACGTTTCCACATACGTCTGGTCACACAGCGCACGTATTGAAGCTCAGAGAGTGTCCAGCAGTAAGCTAACCATGACTGGATGGATGATGAATCAGGCTCGGGCGTGTCCCCGGGGTGCTGAGCCAGACTCTTATCGTCCCCTCCCTCTACATGTCCGTGTGGAAACTACAGCTCAGCACGGCTCAGAGGGGCGGACGCAGAAACATCACGTCTCTGTACATGACGACAGATTATACAGAACACGAGACGCATGTTGTACAACGTGACGCCAACCACCGCCTGAAAAACTCATTTATTAAACATGATCGGCGCTATGGAGACAGCGGAAGCATCCAATATACCACCACAGTGCAGTGCTATATAATCCATCACTAACATGCACAGAACTCATGAGGACACCGCTGCAGTCGAGTCGATTATCCTAAAGATCACAGCACTGCTCTCCAGTTCATTATTAGAGGAGGGGAGAGGGGCGTCAGCGTCCATCTGCTTGTAATCAGAGTCATTATTATTATTATTATTACTATTATTACTATTATTATTACTATTAATATTATTTATATTATTATTATTACTATTATTATTATTATTACTATTATTATTACCATTATTATTATTACTATTATTATTATTATTTATATTATTATTATTATTTTATTTGTATTATTATTATTATTATTACTACTATAATTATTATTATAATTATTAGTATTATTATTGTTAATACTATTATTATTAATATTACTATTATTATTAATATTACTATTATTATTATTACTATTATTATTATTATTACTATTATTATTATTACTATTATTATTACTATTATTATTACTATTATTATTATTTTATTATTATTAATATTATTATTACTATTATTAATTATTTTTAATATTATTATTATTATTATTATTATTACTATTGTTATTATTATTACTATTATAATATTTTTAAAAATTAAAAAAGAATTTGCAAGTTTGAGAGGTCAGAGAGTGCTGCAGCAAGTTCATTATTCCTCCCTAAACTATTTGAGAGAAATAGCTGGATGACACTGGTGTCACTGCGTCTATATTAAGCAGAGCTACAGTCCAGGGTTATTAGCTGTTTATTTGTACAGCGCGGGTGGTTCAGGAACCTTTTCTGATATAAACAGCGGAACTGTGACGTTTCCGATAAAGTCATCCAATAATAATAAAGTCAGATATTGCTTAGCAACACGTCGTTCCACTCGCATTAGAGGCGACACGAGAGCTTAGCACCTACTTAACGTCGTCTCGGCGGCGTCCGGGGGGTCGATTCCTTCTCCGTGACTGTTAGAGCGAGTCAGTGGAACAGAGCGTTAACTCCGCCTGTTTCCTAACAGGTGTTGGATATGACTCAACAAAATGTTGTGGTGGTATAAATAACCCCTAATGTAAGGCAGAAGAGAGGTGGGAAGCGAACCTAAAATCCCACTTTCCTCCTGTTATTGTGGCCTGGGTGTAGCGGCGGGTTCAGGTGACGACTGAAACGGCTGAAAATAGAACCACAGCGCGAGCTAAAATAGACGTAAACATGCAGCACAAAGGAAAAGAGGTCGTAACGGGGAGGGTGCGGGGTGCGGCTTATGATAGTAAACATGACGACTAGCCTCGGGTTGCACACGGCGACTTTTGGGGGGGGGGTCGGTGTCAAGTGTGTTGTGCCACTCTTTGAGTCACTGATGAAGGTCAGTCTACAGCAGTCACCCCTCAAACACACTGTACAGGAACACCGTCGTGAAGCCGTCTGATATTAACACTGCCCGTCGTAAATAGAAACAGGTTTAGACTTTGATGCTGTAACAGACTCCAAAAGAGTTGGGACGGAGGCAGAATAAGAGTGAGACGTTGATGGAATGTTGAAGTTTCAGTGTTTGAAAGGTTCCACAGTGAGCAGGTGAGGGAATCATGAGCAGGTATAAAAGGATCCACCAAAGGATCACCACAGCTCACCACTGTGTTCCAAACTTCAGAAGACAACATTTCTCAATACAAGATCGCAAACATCTACTGTACATAATATTGTAGAAAGATTCAGGGACCCTGGAGAGATCTCAGTCCGTGTACGATAAAGACGTAAACCTCAGCTGAAGGTCCGTGGCCTCTCAGACCGCCATGCTAGTGTCATGTATATAAATACAGCCACATGGGCTTGGAGCGCTTCAGAAAAGCGTCGTCACTTAACACGGTCCGCCGCTGCATCAAGAAATGCGACCTGAGACTCTATTACACACAGAGAAACTCGGACATCAGTCCTACAGGATTCTAGAGAACATCTAAAAACCTACAACCTTCTGATAGCCCAAAAGCTCTTCCTACTAGACTACCACTGTCCCATTTTGTTCTGACAGTTCTCTGATGATGTTTGACACAATGTGGTGATTGTACAGACTGATCCTCTGATGGATCCTGGTACCAACTCACCTGCTCACTGTGGAACCTTTCAAAGTCTGGAACTTCAACATTCCATCAACTTTTTAATGTCTCAACTAAAGCTCCATGTTTGTGTCTGTTCCAACCCCAGGTTCCTCAGATCTGTGGGGTACAGGTGGAGTTACAGTAAGGACTGGGACTCAGTGCTGAGGTTCCCGATGACAGAGCGGTTTTAAATACCGAACATCTGAGCAGATAAGACATCGGCGCATCATGTTACTGAGGCAGCTAGGCTCCTCCGAGCTAATTTTGGGTGAACTTGTGGCCGCACTCGCTCTTTGGCGGTGGGGACGGGGGGCTCCCGGGTGGCGCGACAGTAAAACATTCCCCCTATCAACAGGGGGCGGAGAGTCTGATCCTCAAAGACGCCACAGCCATTAATGGACGGGTCCGGGTGAGGGTGATTAATCGTGCAGCGTGGGTGGAAGAAATCATCCCTCATCCTCCGGGATCTGTGGCTGCTGGGCAGCAGATTCAGATTAATGTGGACGCTGCCAGACTGATCATTCATGGACATAAACAAAATATCAACATAAAAGTCTAAAGGTCACCAAACCACTGAAGCATCTTCACTGGTCTTCAGTATTTATTCTACATACCACTACAACAGTACTGGGGGAATAGAGGACAGGTCTCAGAGAGCACTGTATAACATACTGGTCCTACATACTGTCTTACATACTGTCTAACATACTGTCTTACATACTGCTCCTACACTTAGATCATCAGTTGGGTTGAGATTTGGTAAGAACATGGGTCAGATACGAGGATCTTCAGAACGTGTATAATGTGGTTTGGTGAGGGTGGAGGAGGAGGAATCACTCGTGTCTGTTCTGTTTGGTTCTGTTCTGTAGTAATCGCTCGTGTCTGAGAGACTGAGAGACGCTTATAGTCCTGATTTAGCTCCATCTGATCTCCACCTGTTTGGAGGCTGAAAGAAACTTTAAGAGGAAGAAGATTTTAATGTGATGATGATGAGAAAGCACCGGCGCATCAGTGGCTACGAGCTCAACCAAACACATTAAAAAGTCGGTATGATGCTGGAAAGCGACGATGTAGAAAAGTGATGAAGTTTGTGTTTGATTCTTAATAAATAGAGTTAAAAAAAAGTGCAGAAATGTTTTGATGACCCTCGTAGTTTATCAGCGTCTGTACAGACTCCTGTTTCCACATACGGAACCATCAGGCTCTCAAACCAGTAGAAATGTGGCTCTGCTCTTAAAAGGTTTGATAGTTTGCAGGAACCGGCTCTGTTGATGGAAAAGTAAAAGATATCTGAATGTTTCTGGGTTAGAATAAACAGTGGACAGTGACTACAACATAAAAGTCACACTGAGTTCTGCACTTTTTTAACTATTTATGAAGAATTTCTAAATCAAACTCCGTCACTTTTCTACATCGTCGCCTTCCGGTGCATTTTTCCAGCATTGTACTGGTTTTTTAATGTGTTTGGCTGAGCTCATAGCAAACTGATGCGCCGGTGCTTTCACATCATCATCACATGAAAATCTTCTTCCCCTTAAAGCTTCTTTCAGCCTCCGAACAGGTGGAGATCAGATGGAGCTAAATCAGGACTATAAGCGTCTCTCAGTCTCTCAGACACGAGTGATTACTACAGAACAGAACAGAACTAAACAGAACAGAACCTAACAGAACAGAACTAAACAGAACAGAACCAAACAGAACAGAACCAAACAGAACAGAACCAAACAGAACAGAACCAAACAGAACAGAACCTAACAGAACAGAACTAAACAGAACAGAACCTAACAGAACAGAACTAAACAGAACAGAACCAAACAGAACAGAACCTAACAGAACAGAACCAAACAGAACAGAACCTAACAGAACAGAACCAAACAGAACAGAACCAAACAGAACAGAACTAAACAGAACTAAACAGAACAGAACCTAACAGAACAGAACTAAACAGAACAGAACCTAACAGAACAGAACCTAACAGAACAGAACTAAACAGAACAGAACAGAACCAAACAGAACAGAACCTAACAGAACAGAACCAAACAGAACAGAACCAAACAGAACAGAACCTAACAGAACAGAACCTAACAGAACAGAACAGAACCAAACAGAACAGAACCAAACAGAACAGAACCGATATGAATGATTCCTCCTCCTCCACCCTCACCGAGCAGAACCACAATATACACATGAGGAAACGTTCTGAAGATCCTCGTATTTTTGATGGACGACGCTCGGCTCTTCTTTCACTAATTTAGCTTCTTCGTTCTCTGAGGGCAGATCTAACCGTCCAGAATCGACTTTTTCAGCGTCTGTGTGGCATGTGTGGCCCACGTGAGGAACCGTTATCCACCACACCGCTAATAGATCTCTGCTCTTAGAAATACTTTATTTAAAGCTAAGTGTAAAAGCTCACGTTAAATACAAACTCTCTGTACAGTTCCATCTGCAGAAGATAAAGCTGCAGGATTATTCTGACCTGCGTGTTTAAATAGAAGGTCGTTGTGGAACTGTTGTGGAACTGTTGAGGAACGTGTTCTTGATGTGAAGTCAGAACCGCGGCACTATCAGCTCACAGGCGCCGAGTTGCTAACAACGCTAAACAGACACGCTGTCTCTGAAAGCATGGTGAGAACCTTCAGTCCTGCATCTAACGCCAGGCGTGCATTAGCAGGTCAGAATGTGATTCATTTAACAGTAGAGTGCTAGCTTTAGCATGTGCTAATCAGAAGTCGCTTCCTGTGTCCTGTATACTATCCTGGAGATGTTTACACCTCGTGAGCTTCGTTTGAGGGTGACGCCGGACCCGCAGTGACTGCAGTAATGAAGTGGTAAATTAAAATAACTACAGAAAACTGCTGTCACGGCAAAACTGCTAACTGCGCTATTTTCATCCACAGTCGTCGTTCCCACAGCTCCCCGCGAGCACAGCGACTTCACACACCGATGCTAACTGCAGGTTCCTGGACTGACAGAAGCTTTACACACCGATGTAGGATTCCAGCAGTCTGTTTGTACATCAGATGTGTTTTATTTTTAATTTTTAAAAATACGATCTTATTAACCAGCGCAGGACTGACTTTTCTGTCCCTCTTTTACACAAATTATAATAATACACGTCCATACATTCAAACATACACGATATGCAGTTGTAGCCTAGCGGTTAAGGTACTGGACTAGTGATCCAATGGTCGCTGGTTCAAGCCCCATCACTGCCAGGTTGCCACTCTTGGGCCCTTGAGCGAGGCCCTTAATCCTCAATTGCTTAGACTGTATACTGGTACAGTACTGTAAGTCACTTTGGATAAAAGCGTCCGCTAAATGCAGAAAATGTCAAATATGCACAAAAGTGTCGGGACACACCTTCTAATTTTTAAATCATGTAATTACAAACAACAACAGTTACTACCAGGTGTAATAAATCAATAATATGAAGGAAATCACTGGCTTCCAACTTTGCAGCAACAGTTTAGGGAAGGCCCGAGCTCTGTTTAAAGAACATGCAGAGAGCCCTGAACTCAACTGATCTGGGATGAACCGGAACACCGACTGAGGCTTTCTTGACTAACGTTAGTCTTGTGAAAAGATCACACAGACGTGGCTCTACTTTAATACCATTTGTTTTTGTAATGGGACGTCTGACAAGCTCACAGCCAGGTGTCCAAATACTTTTGGTCTTATACTGTAAATGTAAAAAAAAACCACAAGGCACATGGACACGTGTAACTGATTACAAATAAAGATAAAAATATATAAAGTATAGATTAGTAACCGGACATATAACTGCACCGTCTCCACAGTCCAATCTATACTGGACTACATCCAAACACAGTCCAATCTATACTGGACTACATCCAAACACAGTCCAAACACAGTCTAATCTATACTGCAATACATCCAAACACAGTCCAAACACAGTCCAATATATACTGGACTACATCCAAACACAGTCCAATCTATACTGGACTACATCCAAACACAGTCCAAACACAGTCTAATCTATACTGCAATACATCCAAACACAGTCCAATCTATACTGGACTACATCCAAACACAGTCCAAACACAGTCTAATCTATACTGCAATACATCCAAACACAGTCCAAACACAGTCCAATATATACTGGACTACATCCAAACACAGTCCAATCTATACTGGACTACATCCAAACACAGTCCAATCTATACTGGACTACATCCAAACACAGTCCAAACACAGTCTAATCTATACTGCAATACATCCAAACACAGTCTAATCTATACTGCAATACATCCAAACACAGTCCAATATATACTGGACTACATCCAAACACAGTCCAAACACAGTCTAATCTATACTGCAATACATCCAAACACAGTCCAATATATACTGGACTACATCCAAACACAGTCCAAACACAGTCCAATATATACTGGACTACATCCAAACACAGTCCAATCTATACTGGACTACATCCAAACACAGTCCAATCTATACTGGACTACATCCAAACACAGTCCAAACACAGTCTAATCTATACTGCAATACATCCAAACACAGTCTAATCTATACTGCAATACATCCAAACACAGTCCAAACACAGTCCAATATATACTGGACTACATCCAAACACAGTCCAATCTATACTGCAATACATCCAAACACAGTCCAAACACAGTCCAATATATACTGGACTACATCCAAACACAGTCCAATCTATACTGCAATACATCCAAACACAGTCCAAACACAGTCTAATCTATACTGGACTACATCCAAGCACAGTCCAATATATACTGGACTACATCCAAACACAGTCCAGGCCGGTTTGCACCTTGGCATTCTGAACCTTCTACTGGAGCATGAAGCACATCAGATGGTCAGTCACTTTTCATGCATGGTCCGAACCGATCGCCGGACCGTTCATAAACAAACTGAGGAGACTTATCCTGATCTTTCTATTTTACTTCATAATAAGTCGTAATATAATTGTAGACATCTGATATTGAATTAATAGCTGGATCATGGACAGACGCTTCCATACAACTCAAGGGTTAGGGTTAGTCCAGTATAGATTGGACAGTCGAGTTGGTATTTCGTGTAGTCAAAATATAATAAGATATATTTTAATTCACTTCTATGTTTAGTCATAAATGAATAGCAGAAGTCATATACAGTTTTAAACGTCTGTTAATCGACATAAGGACAGTGACGTCACAACATCTGAACGCGCTGAAGGCCAGAAACGAATAAAAACAGATTCGTTTTGTACAAATGAACACACACAATTAACGCACATATTTCATATAATATATAATAATAACTTATATTTTTTGGGTTTTGTTCCTTATAATCTGTCGTTGTGTGTAGGAATTAACGGTTACCGTCGCATAGCAACAACTCATTGTTGTGGAACTACTTTCTGGCGGAAGGTTACTGTCAGAAAGTGAATTCTGTATAAAATTCTGTTCTTTTGCCATTTATTTATTTCAAATTTTAGTAAAAACTGTTGAATTAAAGCAGTAGAACACTCGCGGTCGTGTTTTATCGCGAATTACAGTACATCTACTACGGTGCCCACCGTTCGAGCGACATTCTGAAGGGTTTATTTTTTCAGCTTGCTTGGCAACCTGGGTTGCCAGGTCCTGCAATATATCCTGCAAAACATCCGCCCTTCAGAAGCTGAAACTAGCTTAAAATCTGAGGTGTCCACAGACGTTTAATTAAAAACAAAAACTCTATAAATGGCACAAGAACTACCAATTTACTCTTATTATTATTATTAGTAGTATTGTTATTTTAGCATTGCAATATTAACATTATTATTATCCCAGTCAGGAACACTGAACAGTAACACAATTAACACTAAAGGTCCGACTTGTACTTACTGGTTTCTGTTCTTTCCTCTCATCTCTTCTCCTCTCTGATCCTCTTTCTCTATTAACAGTTTTAACTTTTAATTCCTTCTGATTTCTGAATCAGAATGTCAAGTTATATGGGAAGCTACACCAATCAGCCATAACATTAAAACCACCTCCTTGTTTCTACACTCACTGTCCATTTTATCAGCTCCACTTACCATATAGAAGCATATAGGCGTGTCTAATAGAGTGGACAGTGAGTCGACACGGTGTTTAAAAACTCCAGCAGCACTGCTGTGTCTGATCCACTCATACCAGCACAACACACACTAACACACCACACTAACACAGTGCTGAGAATCATCCACCACCTAAATAATACCTGCTCTGTGGGGGTCCTGACCATTGAAGAACAGCATGAAAGGGGGTAACAAAGCATGTAGAGAAACAGGTGGACTACAGTCAGTAATTGTAGAACTACAAAGTGCTTCTATATGGTAAGTGAAGCTGATAAAATGGACAGTGAGTGTAGAAACGAGGAGGTGGTTTTAATGTTATGGCTGATCATGTATATTTAAACCTTTAGACGGTCCTTTTTTCTATCAGGACTTCTTTCCAGACTCGTTGTTTTACTGCCTTGCTGTGCAGCTTTGATTTAAGAACTATTTACACTCTTAGAGCTTAATTTTTCCTTTTAAACATTTGTACTCTCAAGTTCTTAGTAGATATTCATTTTCATTTTATACTGTTTGTACTGAAAGCTGAGGTTCATTCTAAAAGTAGCCCCAAAAATCACACCCCACAATCTTTGGATGTTAACCTTCCACTGCATTTTTAAACAAGCCTTATTTGGTGGGAGGACACAATGCCAAAGCTAATCAAAGCTCTCTAAGGCTGCCTGGTAGAACCATAACAACGTTCTAGCTGCTACAGCTTCTGCTTTTACCTCAAAACATGAGGATCAAAACTCCTCATGAGCTTTCCAGGTGAACATTATATCATACACATACCTGACTAATTGGCTAATAAACACTATATGGACAAAAGTATTGGGACACCTACACATCACACCTACAGGAGCTTTTATGGCATCCCATTCCAAATCCATAAGCATTAATTTGAGTTGCCCCCCCCCCCTCTTTTGCAGCTTCCACTCTTCTGTGAGGGATTTCTACAAGGTTTTGGACTGTGTTTGTGGGAATTTTTGCCCATTCATCCAGAAGAGACCCACACAAAACATCCTGAGCCTTTTCAATCAGTCTGATACTTCATGACTGCAAATAAACAATAATTAGGGGTCCAAGCACCAAAACTATCGGAAGTCTGTTGTTTCAAGATTTTGGACTGTGTTTGTGGGAATTTTTGGACACTGATGTTGGACAAGGGGGCCTGGCTCACAATCTCCTTTCTAGTTCATCCCAGAGGTGTTGAATGGTTTGTAGTCAGAGGTCTGTGTGGACAAGTCAAGTTCTTCCACACCAAACAGACTCAACCTTTAACCTTTATACCTTATGGACCTTGCTGGAACAGAAAAGGGCCTTCCCTAAACTGTTCCTACGAAGTTGGAAGCATGCAATGCTCCAAAATGTCTTGGTATGGTGAAGCATTAAGATTTCAGACTCATCAGTCAGACTGCCAGATAGAGAAGCATGATTGGTCACTCAACAAAACATGTTTCCACTGCTCTAGAGTCCAGTAATGTGCTTTACACCTCTCCATCTGTCGCTCTGCATTGTGCTTGGTGATGTAAGGCTTGCATGTGGCTGCTGAGCCATGGAAACCAGTGCCATGAAGTTTTTGTGCTCATGTTGATGCCAAAGGAGTTCACAAGAGCACTGGCGACTTCATGGCCGAGCTGCTGAGGTATCTAAACGCTTACACTTTTAATAAAACCACTCACAGTTGATGGTGGAATTGATTATCTAGGAGGGAAGAAATTTGGGATAGGTGTGTCCCAATACTTTTGTCCATATAAAAATCTCAGTCTTGGGAATGAAAGGTAACATGGACACAGGACAGGACAGGACAGGGCTGGACACATGAAGCCATGACTGTTGAGTAGGTGAGGTCGAGGTTAGGGATGTTCACAGGAAATGAAATGACATGCATGCGCGGCGTAACTCAGACCACTTACCGTTCTGCCAAAGTCCATCTCAGAATAGAACTTATACCACGGTTCATTCTCTAAATCTACTTCCTCTGGGCTTACGTCCTTAGTTTACAAAGGAATGGGAACAAGGAATGGAGGACATAGAGAGAGAAAGAGAAAGAGGACAGTTGAAACACGACCATCATGAGACTGAGCCATGCACTGAACATGAAACACATGTGTGACCCTCCTGTCTCCCCACGCTGGCGGTTTTAGGATGACGAGACTCAAAGTTCCTGATCCTGTTCTCTGATATACGGCAGACAGACGGGGTAGCACTGTCGCCTCACAGCAAGAAGGTCCTGGGTTCGATTCCCAGGTGGGGGCAGTCCGGGTCCTATCTGTGTGGAGTTAGCATGTTCTCCCCGTGTCTGTGTGGGTTTCCTCCGGGAGCTCCGGTTTCCTCCCACGGTACAAAGGCGTGTAAGTGAGGTGAACTGGAGACGCTAAATAGTTCATAACTGTGTTTGATATTAAACCTGAACTGATGAATCTTGTGTAAGCAGTAACTACCTGTTAATCATAATAAACAAATAAACAAACAAACGGCAGACAGACAAACGTCAGGAAATAGAGAGTCGGTAGTAAATGATGGCCGTGCTTGTAGCATCTCAGCGTTCACTTTCTGTAAATCTAGGATAATTTTAAGTACAGTAAGTCCTCTAGATGCGAACCTTCAACTTGCAAACGTCCAAAGATGCAAACGTACATGTGGAACACATTAAAACTACAGTATATCTAAATGACTGCAAAATTAAAATTTGTGGTGTAATTTCAAATTGAGTTGCGGTGCGGTAAGTTAGTTTGTATTTCTGGTGCTCGGTGGCAGCAAGCAGATCATCGTTATCATTTATTCAATCCTCATTAACAGGCGGTCATATTAGCAATTGTTTACCTCTTTTTTGTAGGGCTGTCACGTGATTAAAATTTTAAAAATAACAAAAATAACTAAGCAAATTTTGAACAGTTATGCACATTTTTATTGCAAGAACATGTTTACCAATAAAAAAATGATAAAATGATAAAATGATTAAATCTAAATTACTTTTAGAAAGTCAGAAGTGCCTGTATAGAGTTGTTAACAGCTATTCATCATTCAGTTATTCAAAATGAGTCTGTTCACATTATCTGGTAAAAGTGAGAATCTTTACCTGTTCGTAACCCTGCCACTGAAAACTGAAAGCTAATATGAACCATTTCTAGATGCAACACGTATAACGTCATGTCGACCCACATCGTTAACGATGTTAAAGCGTTTATACAGTCCACTGTGATCTATTTAACAGCAGTGTTTGTAATGTTCCGTGTTCAGTTCATGAGCTTTCCATCCAAATTCATCTGAAATACAGTCAGACTGAGTCTGATCTCATTTAGTCTGTAACGTGTATCCTGCGCTCAGACACCCGATGAGACAAATCCGTGCTCTGACAAAATATGATATTAAAGCGTCAATTAATAACTGTCATTTTGTCTAGTGATGATTTCTCACACTTTTTAAAAACAAAAATGATTATTTAAAATACTCTACACAGTGGATCCTTGGGTTACGAACGGTTTAACATACGAACATTTCGGGTAAATATATATATATATATACAGTGAGCGAACATTCGGACAGCGGACGGTGTTTTTTCGGTGTTTTCTTTATATTTTGTACAATTCAATATTAAAATGTCCCCAAAGAATGTGCAGAGAAAGTGTAGTGATGAGAAAATATACAAATCTATCACTATTTGTTGTTGTATAATTACTCCTGCCAGTAGGTGTCACTGTGTATCAGACACACTACTGAAATAAAGAAGGGAGTAATAGAGAAATATGAGAGAAGGAAATGTATTATGGTGTATGGTGCAGCACACCTCCTGTACTGAAATGTGATGTGTGTGTATGTACAGTACTACTGTGTATTGTTGTTTATTATTATTTATTACAGTATTATCTATTCTATAATTTAAGATTTAAGGGAGAATATACGTGTATTTATAACAAAAAAGAGCATTTAAGACATTAGAGAGGTTAGGGGTAAGGGGGGGTTTGGAAGGTCTGGCACGGATTAATTTTGTTTACATTATTTTTTATGGTAACAATAGGTTTAACTAACGAACATTTTGACTTAAGAACAGCCCTTCAGAAACAATTACATTCCTAAGTCAAGGGTCGACTGTATTTCGCAATATGTAGCAGCAGCGGCTCGAGTAATTTATAACTCATGACCGCAAACTGGATAAAGATCCGTGTTATCTCTACAGTATAAACACAATGTTACTGTGTTAAAGCAGCGCTAATTACCACAGAGACGTATGTTTAAAGTGGCACAAACATAAAGCAATAAAATTCGTTTTATTAACAGCCCTACTGTTTTGTGTTATTATTGCGCCTTTTTAATTTTAAACCCTGGACGTCCGGTATTAAGCGCAGACGCAGTGACGATCTCGCTTGTGATGCTAAGACGTGGTGAGCGCTAACAATGGACGCTAACATGAAAATATTATAAATAGTAGAACGAGGCAAAAACATTCAAATGTAAAAAATGAGTTTAATGGTTATTTTAATGATTGTTTTGTTTCGGTACTGATGTGACCGTTCTACAACCCACACAGACACAGTAAGAACATGCACACAGAAAGGGTATAGAACCCAAGCCCTGCTTGCACACAGACGCATTTCCATCATGCTACACTCCCGAGAAGAGGGCGTGTCTAAATCCTTATCTCCCTTAAAATGCTCCTACTGAGGTTCTTAATTCTGAGTGATGATCCGACTGAATAACGAGGGAGCGTCCGACACCTCCTCAGCACTGAAGATCAATCCCAGCATTCAGTGCGGCACGACTTTTCTCACCAAAAAACTACAAACATGGCGGACGAATCAATGCGGAGCAACCAACAGAGTTCTTATCACATGTAAATAAATTCTGGTTGATGTGTAATGTGTATAAAAGTGTAATTATACCAGTGGGTTTATTTGTAAATTGGGGCGTCAGGGAGAGTTTAAGAGTTTGGGTACACGGAGGGAGACGTTAGCCGGCATGCTAGCACTAACTGTTTTAGCTTAGTAAGCTAAAACTGCAGTGACGTAAAAGTAGAGCGTCTAAATAATCTGATTATGACTCCAGGTCTGATTAGAATCCTCTCTACTGAGGAGCTGATCAGGTTTTTTATTAATAATAAGACTAGACGACGACTGTTAATGTCTGGCAACCTCAACCATCTCACATCATCTACAGGTCTGTGCTCCATTATTAACTGGTGATGAACTGGTTATAAATACTTCCTAAATACACCGATCAGCCATAACATTAAAACCACCTCCTTGTTTCTACACTCACTGTCCATGTTATCAGCTCCACTTACCATATAGAAGCACTTTGTAGTTCTACAATTACTGACTGTAGTCCACCTGTTTCTCTACATGCTTTGTTACCCCCCTTTCATGCTGTTCTTCAATGGTCAGGACCCCCACAGGACCCCCACAGAGCAGGTATTATTTAGGTGGTGGATGATTCTCAGCACTGCAGTGACACTGACATGGTGGTGGTGTGTTAGTGTGTGTTGTGCTGGTATGAGTGGATCAGATACAGCAGCGCTGCTGGAGTTTTTAAACACCTCACTGTCACTGCTGGACTGAGAATCGTCCACCGACCAAAAATATCCAGCCGACAGCGCCCCGTGGGCAGCGTCCTGTGCCCACTGATGAAGGTCTAGAAGATGAGCGACTCAAACAGCAGCAATAGATGAGCGATCGTCTCTGACTTTACATCTACAAGGTGGACCGACTAGGTAGGAGTGTCTAATAGAGTGGACGGTGAGTGGACACGGTGTTTAAAAACTCAACCAGCACAACACACACTAACACACCACCACCATGTCAGTGTCACTGCAGTGCTGAGAATCATCCACCACCTAAATAATACCTGCTCTGTGGGGGTCCTGACCATTGAAGAACAGCATGAAAGGGGGTAACAAAGCATGTAGAGAAACAGATGGACTACAGTCAGTAATTGTAGAACTACAAAGTGCTTCTATATGGTAAGTGGAGCTGATAACATGGACAGGTGGTTTTAATGTTATGGCTGATCGGTGTATGTAGAATGAAACCATGAGTGCACTTCTGTGTCGACTCACACGCCAAGAACATGCTAAAAACACACATGACCCCAGTCAGCTGGAACAGGGATGGGGGAGGGTGTTTATCCCCCCCCCCCCCCCCAATATTACCGAGGGGTACAAACCCTGAACCCTGCGAGCCACTGATGATTTAAAGACACGACGTAGGATGAGCTAGGACCTAAACATGATTAGCTGGAGGAGAACGGCGTCAAGCAGGAGATGAAATCATCAGTTACTGCGTCACACACACACACACACACACACGGCACGAGCACACACACACACACACACACGGCACGGCACGAGCACACACACACACACACACACACACACACGGCACGAGCACACACACACCGTACCGGCCTCTCTGTCCTCAGCACCGACGACTTCCCCGGCTCGTACTCGAAGATGCTCCTGGGCTCGGCCCGGTACTTCCTGGTGTCCACCTTCTTGTCCGGGGGCTCCCACTCGTTCCTGCAGGGTAACGCCACAAAAAGAGAGACGGCCAATCAGGCGTGAGGAGGTGGGGTTGCCATGGTGACCAACCTGGCGCGTTCTGCCTGAGCATCATGTGACGTGTTTGTGTGATCACCACGTCCTAGAGTGCACCATGTGATCAAAAATATTGGCACGCCCCTTCTAATGACAGTGACTAACAGGTGTAATAAATCAACAGTTTAGGGAAGGTCCTTTCCTGTTCCAGCATGAGAGAGCTCTATAAAGACGTGGAAAAGCTCCAACGTCCTGCACAGAGCCCTGAGCTCAGCTCCACCCAGCAGCTCTGGGATGAACATCGACTGAGAAAAATCAACGTACACATACATACACATGCTGTCAAAAATATAGAATGTTTTTAAAAGTAACAATCTAGAAACATTAATTGTTCTAATGTTTCTAGATTCTTACTTTTAAAAACATTCTATATTTTTTATATCTATATATTTTTAAACTATTTTGTAGTTTTTGTAATTACTGTGGCGGAGCAGTCACCAAAGCATTTCACTGCCAGTTGTACTGTGTTTTGACCATGTATGTGACAAATAAACCTTGATTTGATTTGTCATGTTTTGGACAAATTCCCACACACAGACACATTTTAAAGTCTTGTGAGAAGCTTCTGAGAAGAGCGGCTGTTGTTTTGGCTGAAAAGGTGAAATGGGACGTCCAACAAGCTCACAGTCAGGCGTCCAAATACTTTTGGCTATCTAATATATTCATTAAAGACCTCCACTCCTGGCCGAGGAGGGTCGTGACTAACACACGCCCCCTCCGACACGTGTGCAGCACCAACCGCTTCTTTTCACCTGCACCAGGGTTCATATGGAGATCCGTATCGCACACGGAAAGTCACGCACTGATCTCCATTATCCCCCGTCTCTGTGCAGCACCATTGATCACCAGCAGAGGGCGTAACTGCACAGTTATAATGAATTCCCGTCCAGCGTTCCCACTTATGTAGAAAGAACACGAGTTCTAACCGTTCAGGTCGTAGAGACGACGTCCGGGCTGGAACCGAAACCCTTCGTCTCGACTGTGAGCTGCTCATGTCCACCGCACTTTTAGACCTGGGAACGGTTTGTCCTAAACGAGAAGATTCAACGAAGAACAAGCATTCAGAATAAATACACAATAAAACAATAAACTATAATATACAATTAAAATTAAATACAAAAAATAATGAGGCTGGATTTGTCTGTTTTTAAATCATTAAACAATATTTATTTTATAATTTCTTAATTTATTTAATTATTTTATTATTTATTTATTATTTATTTATCTATTTTACTATTTATTCATTTACTTAATTATTTAAGTATTTATTTTATTATTTATTCATTATTTATTAATTTTATTATATAATTATTTTTTTATTTTATTATCTTCTATTAATTATTTATTTATTTAATTATTTGTTTATTTATTTAATTATTTATATATTTAATTATTTATTAATTTCATTAATTATTTAATTATTTACTTATTTTATTATTTATTTTGTTTTTATTCATATATATTTATTTCATTTATTTTATTATTTATTTACTTATTTAATTTGTTTTTATTTATGTGAAAAAATCCACACTCACCATAATCACTCCGCCAGTCATCTGAAACAATAAAGAGAGCAGAAACAAATCAATACTAGTTTAGGTGCTCTGTATGACCAAAAGTATGTGGACGCCTGAACAGAATCCCATTCTAACAGCGCTTATTAAATAGAATTAAATGAATAGAACTAAATCAAACACCTTTATTTATTATATATACGTCTACTCAAGTTCAGTGCAGTAACGTTATTTATTCGTGTTTCCCAGTTTGTTTGGAAGTCGGGGTCGGAGCCCAGGGTCACCCACTGCACAGCACTCCTGGAGAAGAGAGGGTTAAGGGCCTTTCTCAAGGGCCCAACAGTGGCAGTGTGGTAGAGCTAAGATTCAAACCCTCAACCTTTCGATTGATATGAAAGCTCTTGAGTGTTCAGTTTATACATAAAGGCACTGTAAACTGGAACAGTAAGGACCTTCCCCAACCTGTATGATGTATTCTGTAGAGTGGGGCTATATGTGTACATTTGTGTGTGGTACAGTGGTGCAGTAGATGGTGCTGTTTGCTCACAGCATAAAGGTTCTGGGTTCGATTCCTCCCTGTGTGGAGTTTGCATGTTCTCCCCGTGTCTGTGTGGGTTTCCTCCAGGCGCCCCGGTTTCCTCCCACAGTCCAAAAACATGCGGTCACATTATTTAGAGCTACTAGAAGTTACCCTGAGTGTGACCTTTATCCCAGTGTACTGGACCCACTGTGATCCTGACCAGGATGCAGCGGTGGTAAAACAGACAGTGAATGAATAAATGAAATGAACTCATAAATTAGTAGGGACGTCCACATACTTATTGTCCTAGGTTCGACTAAAGAAAGCACCTGGTGAAAGGAACCTGGTGCACCCGACATGGGAATCAAACCCATGTCCTTAAGGATGAGAAGCAAAGTCCATTAAGACACAGTTTAACTGTAGTGTGGAGGAACTATGGCTGATAGTCCTGACCTCGACTCTACTTTAGGGTAACAGTAGCTCAGCATTTTAAAGTACTGGACTAGTAATCAGAAGGCTGCTGGTTCAAGCCCCATCACCACCAACTTGCCAATGTTGGGCCCCTGAGCAAGGCCCTTAACCCCCAATTGCTTATATTGTACACTGTCACAATTGTAAGTCGCTTTGGATGAAAGCGTCTCCTAAATACCAAAAATCTAAATGTAAAACCGGATCTTCTGTCCCCACAGACACACTCCGAAATCTTAGGGGGGAATCTGCAGATGTAGGGAATCGTTTTAGGTCGCTATCAGGTGGTTATCAGGTCGATAGCACCTACAGGACCTGCTGCTTATATTCCAGCTCCTCTATAGCCACTAGGTGGCGACATTCTACACTCACTGATCAGCTCCGGACTCTCAGGGTTCGAACCTGAACCAGTGGGTGACAGGACAGTACCAGGACAGACTGACCAGATCTGAGTTTGTTCAGTTCTCTCGATGTTCTTGTGAAGGAAGCAGCAGGTACTTCAACACTGCCCCCCCCCCCCCCACACACACACATTATCTCCATCCTGATGGTATTAATAATTGATCAGAGCTTCTCTAAAAGCATCAGAGATCAAAACACTCGACCCCATAATCAATCACCTCCTATTAAACACACCGGGATCCTTCACAGCATCACTGCAGGTCTGTAACCGAGCATCACCTCCACAGATAATGGACGGACTGAAGCCTGGAGCAGAACTTTATTGCCACTGAGTGTATTATTATTACTATTTACAGCTGAATCAGATGGAGCCCAAAATGATCCATCAGGTTCTACAGACACCCCCACACACAACCCAACACCCCCCATGTGACCTCATGGTACACAAACTTCACATTATAATGCACCACGACTGTTTCCTTTCACCATTATAAAAAATCAAACGTGCAAAGGTTACATTTAGTTTTATTAAGTTTTTTTCTTATATATTGAATTTTGGAAAATAAATAGAATTTGTGCTCTACAGTTAGTAGAACTGGATCTATGAATTAAACAGATAATTCATTTAATCTAATTCAGAAATATAAAAAACTAAATATCAACAAAACTACTAAAATATCTATTACATACAAAATAAACAATAATAATAATAAAGTACTGTGTATATTTTGTTATAAAACTAATATACACAGTAATAAAATAATAAACTAATAAAATATTTGTTTAGAACAAAGTAATTTAACCTACTGTATTAATATTAGTAGAGAAATAATAATAATAATTATTATTATTATTTTGAATAATAATTTTAGTATCCTTTTATTGTTATATCTTATTATTATCTTAATAGTATTATACATTGTGTAATATTAAAATAATTAATACAGCTATTATTAATTATTTTATTATTATTATTACTATTATTACTATTATTATTATTATTCATTATAATTATCATTAATATTATTATTATAATTTTCATTAATATTATTATTATTATAATCATTATTATTATTATTATTATTACTTTTATTATTATTATTAATAATTATTATTACTTGTATTATTATTATTACTATAATTATCATTAATATTATTACTATTATTATTATCATCATTAATATTACTATAATTATTATCATTATTATTACTATAATAATAATTATTATTATTATCATTATTATCATTATTATTACTATAATTATTATTATTATTATCAATCATTGTTATTATTATTATTACTATTATTATCATTATTATTACTATAATAATAATTATTATTATTATCATTATTATTGTCATTATTATTACTATAATTATTAAGATTATTATTATTATTATTATTACTATAATTACTATTTTATTATTTTTATTATAATTATCTTTATTATTACTACAATTATTAATATTATTGTTATTATAATAATAATAATAATAATAATTATTATTATTATTATTATTATTATTGTTATTATTATTATTATTATTATTGTTATTATCCTTAATTTCCTTCGGGATTAATAAAGTATCTATCTATTATTATTATTATTATTACTATAATTATTAATATTATTATTATTAATACTATCTGATCAGTTAGGCTGTGTTTGTGTGTGGGGGGGGGTATAACCTGGACCCACAATAACAGTCAGTACCAGGATCCCTGATGGTTCTGGTACTGATATATTTACTGATCAGGTAACAGGAAATAGAAATACAGTGGTGGTTTGGCAGGGATTTGGGTTTAATAGCAGCAGAAGCTGTTAGTGAGTGAAACACAGAGACGCCGTTTTAATTCATTCAGTAAAACAGATGAAACGTGTTAGTGTGGGATTTTCTATACGGTGTGATAATGTAGTAACTAGATGAAGCTGGAGGTGAGACGATGAGAGGTGATGATAAATACACAAAAGATAATGACCAAACAGAATGTGATGAATTTGGAATGAACCTACTGGTACCTCTGCTGCTTTTGCATGGTAAATCACTGCTCTCAGGGAAAATGTAGGTGGGGCGGTATGGGTTCTCTTCAACAGGCTCTAAATAATGTGGATGAGAAATAAAACACACTGATGAGGATGTACACACTCTCACACACACACACACACACACACAGCGATCGTACCTGGGACTCTGTGGATCTGTCTGAACATGGATCTGTACCAGTCCTTGGACTTTTCTGTGTTCTGTAAGATTTCAGACAGCGAGAGAAACATTTATAGGGTTAAATTTATTTATATTTATTATTTCTACAGCACGTTTCACTCTGAGCACTTATTTACAGCGCATTACAAACAAGAAAATACAGAGAAAATAATTGATTAACGTAATAGATTTATAAGAGGAAATATTAACAACAATTTATAAAAATCATGAGCAGGTTTTCTTAGTTGGTTGCTAAGGTATAGCTAGTCAGTTGCTATGCTAACAGGTTATTTGCTAAGGGGTTGCTAAGCTGCTGCTAGGTGGTTGGTACAGTGTTCCTAGGAAGTTGCCAAGGTGTACTGGCTGGTTGCTAAGCCGTTACTAAGTGGTTCCTAAGGTGGGTAGGTGGATGTAGGTGATGGTTGCTAGGGTGTTGCTTAGGTGTAGCTATTCCAAAACTTGCTAAATGACGAAGTAGATGAAGACGAGGTAAAAATGAGGGGTTATGAGCTCTACTTCATTCGTACCCGTACAGGGACTCTGGGCTTCTCCAGGTGAACAGGTGAAGCTGGGTGGACTGTGATCATCAGGTTTCTACCTTCCATCTGTGGAGCGGGAGGAGAATGGAACCCACACGAGCTGTCCCACGTCTCTACTGAGTCTGAAAATCAACACCACGTGATGTTAGCACACACAGGGCTGGAGACATGATCTATATATCAGTTATACAAGCTATATACTCAGGTACATGATCTATATATCAGTTATAATAATAATATATATCAGTTATACAATCTATATACTCCGGTACATGATCTATATATCAGTTATACAAGCTATATACTCAGGTACATGATCTACAGTATATATCAGTTATACAATCTATATACTCCGGTACATGATCAGTTATAATAATAATATATATCAGTTATACAATCTATATAATCAGGTACATGATCTACATATCAGTTATACAAGCTATATAATCAGGTACATGATCTACATATCAGTTATACAAGCTATATACTCAGGTACATGATCTATATATCAGTTATAATAATAATATACAGTATATCAGTTATACAATCTACAGTGGGGGAAATAAGTATTTGATCTCCTGCTGATTTTGTAAGTTTACCCCCTTACAAAGACTTGAACAGTCTATAATGGAAGGTATAATTTTATGGAAGGTTTATTTTAACAGAGAGAGACAGAATATCAACAAAAAATCCAGAAAAAAAACATTAAATAAAAGTTATAAATTAATTTGTATTTAATTAAGGGAAATAAGTAATTTATCCCCTACCAACCAGCAAGAATTCTGACCCCCACAGACCGGTTATGTGCACATGAGGCTACAAATTAGTCCTGTCCCTGTATAAAAGACTCCTGTCACAGAATCAGTTTCTTCCATTCAAATCTCTCCACCACCATGGGCAAGACCAAAGAGCTATCAAAGGACGTCAGGGACAAGATTGTAGACCTGCACAAGGCTGGAATGGGCTACAAGACCATCAGCAAGAAGCTTGGTGAGAAAGAGACCACTGTTGGTGCGATCATTCGAAAATGGAAGAAATACAAGATCACAGTCAATCACCCTCACTCTGGAGCTCCATGCAAGATCTCACCTGGTGGGGTAAGAATGATTCTGAGAAAGAATCCAGAATTACACGGGAGGAGCTTGTGACCTAAATTATGACCTATATGAGAGGTACATGATCTATATATCATATGATTACATGCTCTATACAATCAGGTTAATGATCTATAGATCAGGTATATCATTTCTATATTAGGTTTATGATTTACATATCACATATTTGATTAAATGATCTATATATCAGGTATTCATTCTATATAACAGGTATATGATCTATACATATCAAGTATACGCTCTATATATCAGGTATATAAGATGGATGCACGACTTTGATATGATCACAGACAAGATGAACCTGAGATATTTCAACTTCATTTAATTTATTGCAACACGTTCCAAAAACAGTTGGGACGGGGGAGATTTAGGGCGAGTAATGAGGTGTCAACATTTAGTCCAACATTTGGACAAAAAGAACCATCCAGACTGTCATCAGTAACACACCCAAAAGCCAGAATGTGTCATGGTATGAGGGGTGGGAGTGTGTTGTCAGTACCAGGGTCTGTCATGGTATGATGGTATGAAGGTATGATGACGTCTCTTCCAGGGACGTCCAGCATTTTCCAGCAAGACAATACAAAACCACAAGAAGAGAGTACGGGTGCTGGATCAGCCTGCCTGCAGTCCTGACCTGTCCCAGATAGAGGACGTGAGGAGAATTTCGAACCCTGAACTGTTTCACACCTTAAGATGTGTTTGCAGGAAAAACGGGACAAAGTAAATGCTTTACCGTCCCAACTTTATTTGAAATGTATTGCAGGCCTGAAATGCAGGAACGGATGTTTATTAATAAATGAAATGTTCAGACAGAAGATGAAACATCTCAGGTTCATCAGGTTCTGTAGATACGTAATATCTGATAGGTGTGAGTACCTGTGCTAGGCTGCTGCGGTTCACTGGGTGGGCACAAGGTGGGCGCGCTGGCAGATAACGGGCCATCATCGGGACTGGCGCCTTCAGGAACCTCGACCTGACCAAACACAACAATCAATTATATTCATATTAATAATCATACGCTAGTGGGTCAGAAATATGTGGACACCTAGGCATTCATCTGGGGAATCACCGTTCTGGGGAGGTTTTTCCCTTGGTGACTGTGGGAATTTGTGCCATTTGAACAGTAATTCACCAAAGTTTAACAAGACAGCCTGGCTCACAATCCACCAAACTTGCTGAACCCCATGAACTCAATATTTAGAAGGTGTGTCCACATATTTTTGACCATAAAGTGGATCTGTACATAAATCAATACCCGATAATAAATATTAACGAGCATTGAGTGTCGCTCGGGATTCAAACCCATGAAGCATTTAACCAAAAAGTCGTGATGTTTTGACGACTTACCCGCGTCGGATCTTCCTTTAAATCGTTTCCGTTCTCGGTCGGACGGGTCTCTGTGGCGCCTCCGTTGACGGCCGTGAGGAGGAATTCATCTGAGAGCGACAGCAAGAGTTTAGAGCCCGAATAAAAAAAAACCATAAATCTGCCAGGAAGCTTTTTAAATCTAACCGAGCGTGAACGCCAAACGTCTCCGACACCGAATCTGTTTTGTTTTCTATTCTAATCACGGGGAAAAAAATAAATAAATAAAAACATCGCCGGACTGAGCCGTTAATCCTCCGTCTGTGTGAGTTAAAGGTCTTCAGATGCTAATGTGCTACCGCCGGGGAACAAGGGAAGCATTGACGCTTCTGTGAGACGTGTTTGTTTCAATGCCCTTTTCATTTCAGCACAACAATAAAAGCGTCTCGCCCGCGTCGGGAAAACACGCGGCGTCGTTTCTAACGCTCACCACGCCGGTTCCAGAACCCTGTGTGTGGGAGATCTGAACAAAACCCCCTTTGATTCACCCCGGTACGGATAAAGCCTCAGTGAAAGTCATTTATGCTGCTGAGCAACCGAACTGGAGCTCAGAGTTTATTTGTTGTGGGTTTGTTCCGTTCTGTTCTAAACGATTGGATGTTTTAGAGCAGCTAACACACCTTCTGCATGTTTGGAATAGAACAGAACGCCTTTATTTGGCAGATATATGGCCAGGCGAGGGTCTCTGTGCAGCGCCGGTGGAGGGGATTCCTCACAACTGCAGCAATGTCGCCCTCTGCTGGCTGATCAACAGCGCTGCACAGAGACGGGGGATGACGGACTCTCTGTGCGTGATACGGATCTCCGTATGAATAGCAATACGGGTGAAATACCATCAGGGAATCGGATACGACTAATCAGATGTACTCCTCAACTGGTCTCCACTGTTATAATAAATAAAAACATCAAACCCATTTACAGGAAGTGTTGAAGCTCCCAGAGTGTTTACTCTCACTCTGGGCTCGGTTCTCCTCGGGCTCCTGAGGGCCTCGATCTTCATCCTCACTGTGCATTAACGTGGTGCTTAGGGTCACGACGCCCTTCCCCTTACAGACACGGTCCGGGTCCGACTCTGCCCGGGTTCAGATCCACAGAACAACAAGAGGAGATAAAAAAGTGAAATATTTAATAAAGACAACATAGGAACAGTTAATTAAACACCTTTATATATATTTATTTATTTATTATTTCAGCATTTTCTTCCTTTTTCTCCCAGTTTATCATAGCCAGTTCCTCTCCTCGAGACAGATTTTGTCTGCTGTACTGTCTGCACTGCTGATCGTTCCCACTAGAGGGCGACTGAGAGCAGAGCTGATATTTTTAAAAGTAGAATTATAAATAAATTAAAACCACCTCCTTGTTTCTACACTCACTGTCCATTTTATCAGCTCCACTTACCATATAGAAGCACTTTGTAGTTCTACAATTACTGACTGTAGTCCATCTGTTTCTCTACATGCTTTGTTACCCCCTTTCACCCTGTTCTTCAATGGTCAGGACCCCCACAGGACCCCCACAGAGCAGGTATTATTTAGGTGGTGGATGATTCTCAGCACTGCAGTGACACTGACATGGTGGTGGTGTGTTAGTGTGTGTTGTGCTGGTACGAGTGGATCAGACACAGCAGTGCTGCTGGAGTTTTTAAACACCTCACTGTCACTGCTGGACTGAGAATCGTCCACCAACCAAAAATATCCAGTCGACAGCGCCCCGTGGGCGGCGTCCTGTGACCACTGATGAAGGTCTAGAAGATGAGCGACTCAAACAGCAGCAATAGATGAGCGATCGTCTCTGACTTTACATCTACAAGGTGGACCGACTAGGTAGGAGTGTCTAATAGAGTGGACAGTGAGTGGACACGGTGTTTAAAACCTCCAGCAGCGCTGCTGTGTCTGATCCACTCATACCAGCACAACACACACTAACACACCACCACCATGTCAGTGTCACTGCAGTGCTGAGAATCATCCACCACCTGTAATGAATGAAGGCGTAGGACCCAAAGATGCGGAGCAAAAAATGATATTTATTAACAATAAATATATATATACAGATGAACAAAGGAAAGGAGTTAAACAAAAACAATTCGGGAAATCCCGAACGACGCCTTTCTCGTCACTGGCAACTGAAAAGGAAACACAAAAACAGAAAATAGAAAAGCAGCCAACGCGAGGCGCGAACCCGGGTCGCTCACTCGCGGCAATTATAATCACCCCGCTACGCTACGGCGTTGCTGAGGTTACACACTCGCCTTCTGAATATGAGGCTGAAATGAGAGAACGGATCTCAGTAAATAATCCGTAGAAAGGGGCAAAACTTGTAAAGATAATTGTGAGGGGAATAATGGATCGGTTGTGTCACCAGTTTAAAAGACTGGGAAGAAACCGATGACTGAGTTTGGAAAAAGGGTTCAGGCGAGTGGATTCGAACCGGGGATTCACGCATGGAGGAGCGGCGACTTACCGCTCAACCAAACAGCAGTGAATAACCCTGACAAAAGTTCACGCCTTTAAAGGACTGCGGAAGGTGGCAATTAGCCTGATGCTAACCCGCTGCTAGCTTTGCAAGCGGGGACCATATGTGGCAACGCCAAAACAACCACAGCTCGAGGGCTGTAAGGAATCGCACCAGCTCTCCCTATTAAATGAAACAAAGACCCTAAGTTACCTCAGTCTTACGACTTACACACCCAACCGCGCTACCAGGCGCCTGGGGATACCAAACTAGCCCTGCAAAAGGAATGGCTGCAGCAGTGCAGCCAGTCGAAAACAAAGAACAAAGGTGCGACGCCTGCAGACTGGCGACGCCCCCTTAAGTAGGAAGCTGACAGCTGCAGGTCGTTGCCCTAATCAGCTGGCCTCCTATTTGAGGCCACGCTGCTCTTTGTTCTGTAACGCCTGCAACGCTGTGAATTGGTGGTACGTTCGCCAGACGTTGCAGGCACCCTAACAGGACCCCCCCCTCTAGGGACAGCTCCCGAGGTCCCAAGACCCGCAGACCGGTGCCTTCGGTACTCACGAATCAGTTCAGGGTCCAGGATGCGTCGAGCCGGTACCCATGAACGTTCCTCGGGGCCGTAACCTTCCCAATCCACCAGGTATTGAGTGCTACCCTGCACTTTCCTGCTATCCAGGAGACGGCGGACCGTAAATGCAGGGGCACCCTGGATGATACGAGGGGCGGGAGGTTGTGGGGGGGGTAAAGCTCCCCTACCCGCGAACGGGCGAAGTTGGGAGACATGAAAGGTCGGATGCGCCTTCATCCTGGGGGGCAACTCCAACCTATATGTCACCGGGTTAATCCGTCGGACTACCTTGAACGGGCCAATGTACCTCGGTGCCAGCTTGTGAGTGGTACCTTTGACGGGGAGATCCCTCGTCGATAGGAGGACACGTTGGCCCGGACGGAACGTAAGAGCCGGCTGTCGCCTACGGTCAGCATTGCGCTTCATGGAGCGCTGAGAGGCCAAAAGGGCCTGTCTTGCTTTCCGCCAGGCGGCGCGGCAGCGACGGATATGTTGCTGCACAGTCGGCACCGCAACCTCTTGTTCCTGATCAGGAAACAGCGGAGGGGGATAGCCGAACTGTGCCTCAAATGGTGACATACCCAGAGCGGCATGGTGCAGGGTATTGTGAGCAAATTCAGCCCACAACAGCTTATCCGCCCAAGTGGCTGGATTACCTGCAGTCAAGCACCGAAGCATCTTGCCTAGATCTTGAATGACCCGCTCCGATTGCCCGTTGGACTCGGGATGATATCCCGAGGATAAGCTGGCCGTCGCGCCGAGAAGTTGGCAAAATGCTCGCCAGCACTGGCTAATGAACTGTGGACCCCGATCCGACACAATGTCGGACGGGACCCCATGTGCTCTCACCACATGTTGCAGAACAGCCTGTGCGGTAGCCATGGCGGACGGGAGCTTGGGCATCGGAATGAAAAGGCAAGATTTGGTGAACCGGTCTACAATCACCAGTACCACCGTGAATCCCCTGGATATTGGCAAACCCGTGACGAAATCCAGTGCCAGGTGGGACCACGGTCTAGAGGGTACTGGTAATGGATGGAGGAGTCCACGAGGACGCTCTCTTGTGCTTTTATTAGTCGCACAGATAGCGCAGGTACGGACAAGGTCCTTGACCTGACTCTCCATCCCTGGCCACCAGAACCTTCGGCGCAAGAACACCAGGGTCTTAGAGACTCCTGGATGAGCCGCAAACGAGGACGCGTGAGCCCATTCAAACACCTGACGGCGGACTGTTGATGGTACAAACATCCGGTCAGGTGGACCTCCACCTGGGTCGGGCTCAACAACTTGAGCGTCTCTCACTGTTTTAAATATGCCCCACGTTACTGGGGCAGCAATTTGACTAGGGGGGATGATAGGATCAGGGTCGGTTTCGGGTCTGGTCGATTCCCACTGTCTAGACAGCGAGTCAGGCTTAACATTTTTCGACCCTGGTCTGTAAGAAAGGGTGAAATGAAACCGACCAAAAAAAAGTGACCACCGAGCCTGACGGGAATTCATCCGCTTCGCTTGCTGGATAAATGACAGATTCTTATGGTCTGTCCAGACAAGGAAGGGATGTTTTGCCCCCTCTAGCCAATGTCGCCACTCATCTAGCGCCAGCTTGATGGCCAAAAGCTCCTTATCTCCTACCGGGTAGTTACGCTCAGCAGGAGTTAGACGGTGCGAAAAGAAAGCGCATGGGTGGAGCTTCTTTTCCGGACCCCCTCTCTGGGACAAAACCGCCCCAACCCCAACATCAGAGGCATCCACTTCCACTATGAAAGATTCCTCTGGGTCGGGCAACTGCAATACAGGAGCAGTTGTCAAGAGAGACTTGAGCCTATTGAAGGCTTGTTGGGCCTGCACCGTCCATTTAAACGGACCCTTCCCTGTGAGAGCCGTCAAAGGAGCGGCGACCGAACTGAAGTTCCGAATGAATCGCCGGAAAAAGTTGGCAAAGCCCAGAAATCTTTGCACATGGCGTACGGAACTAGGAGTTGGCCAATCCTCCACAGATTTGATCTTAACCGGATCCATTCGCAGGACACTTTGTGAAACTATAAACCCCAAAAAAGACACTGATGGGGTATGGAAAACGGATTTCTCCAGCTTGACGAACAAGTGATGGTCGAGCAAAAGCTGGAGAACCCGACGAACGTGCCTGACATGTTCTTCGATGGATCGGCTAAAGATTAAGATATCGTCCAGATAGACATAGACGTATCTGTCAAGGGCCTCCCGCAAAGCCTCATTGATAAAGCGTTGAAAGACCGCGGGGGCATTCATTAACCCAAAGGGCATCACTAGATATTCATAGTGTCCCGTGGGCGTAATGAACGCAGTCTTCCATTCGTCCCCTCGCCGGATACGAATCAAGTTATACGCGCTGCGAAGATCTAGCTTCGTAAAAATTGAAGCTCGCTGAAGAGCTTCAAAAGCTGTGGCCATCAGCGGCAGCGGATAACGATCCTTAACCGTTATAGCGTTCAGACCTCGATAATCGATACAGGGGCGCAAAGTTCCATCCTTCTTTCCCACAAAGAAAAATCCTGCCCCAGCTGGGGAGGACGATGGTCGGATGAACCCCTGATCGAGCGCCTCCTTGACATATTCCTCCATGGCGATCCTCTCCGGTCCCGACAGGGAGAAGAGGCGCCCCCTAGGAGGAGAAGTGCCAGGAAGCAAATTAATAGCACAATCGAAAGGTCTGTGTGGGGGCAAGTCCCGCGCCCGGGATTTGCTAAACACCTCCTGTAGGTCATGGTACACGGGAGGTACCCGGGTCAAATCAGGGGTCATCGCAACAGGCGATTGTGGTGCCGATGACATGCTTGCTGGCAACAGGCAAGCATCCTGGCACCGTGTTCCCCAGGCGAAGATTGACCCGGTTTGCCAATCAATTTGAGGATTGTGCCTCTTCAGCCACGAGTGCCCCAGGACCACTTGGAGTTGAGGAACCTGGGTCACCAAAAATGTGACCCGCTCCTCGTGCCTCCCCAAACGCATCGTGAGAGGAGGCGTTTGATGCGTGATCGGGCTCCCGGCCACCGCCCGGTCGTCCACAGCGTGAACCACTATGGGGACTCGTAGCGGCTGAAGATCAATCCCCAACCCGTGCACCAGATGGCGATCAATAAAATTTTCCACCGCGCCTGAATCGACACAGACCTGGAGATCAGTGGTCCCAGAGTCCCAATGCAACGATGCGCTAAGGAAAAGACCCTGTTCAGGGATGATGGTATGGCTCGCCCTCGACTCCCTACCCCGAGAGTGGCCTACTCGTTTAACCGAGGTCGGACTCTCGAGGCGGGGTCGGATGGTCGTGGGGCGGCTCCCCGAGTCGATCCCAGTTGCATGGGTTCTGGGTCCTGATCTCCCGAAACGGGCCGGGGCTGGCCCTGAGGCCGATAAAAGGGTGGGTGAGGCCCTCGCTCCCGGTTACGTTGTCGGAGTCGGGTGTCGATCGAGGTGGCTAGGAGATAGAAGGCCTTGAGAGAAGTGGGAAGGTCTCGAGTGGCCAGCTCATCTTTAATTCTCTCTCCTAGACCACGATGGAAAATGGCGACTAATGCCCCCTCGTCCCAACCGCACTCAGCCGCCAGAGTACGAAACTCAATGACGTAGTCGGCGACTGAGCGCCCCCCTTGGGACAGCTCGAGCAAACGCGGACCCGCCTCCCTTCCCCCCGTGGGATGAAAGAAAGTATCCCTCAGAGCCTCCGTGAACAAGGACTCTGAAGAACACTCCGGAGCGTTCTGTTCCCACAGGGCAGTAGCCCACTCCAAGGCTTTGCCTGTCAGCAAAGATATTATAAACGCGACCTTGGAGCGCTCAGAAGGGAAGCGGGACGGCTGAAGCTCGAATGTGAGGGAGCATTGTAGGAGGAAGCCTCGACATTTCTTCGCCTCCCCTGAAAAACGCTCGGGGGGCGGAATGGGGGTTTCAACTCCTACTGGAACCGCTGCGGGGGCGGGAGGATGGTTGGGGGAACCCGAACCGGCACCCAGAGATGGCAGCAGCTGGGCAATTTCAGTTACCCGCTGAGCCAGCTCTGAAAGCGCCAGCTCGTGTCGACCTAAAGCAACCCCCTGGTGACGAAGCACGTCAATCACAGGGGGAGTCTCCGCTGGGTCCATAACTGGTCGCACCTTTCTGTAATGAATGAAGGCGTAGGACCCAAAGATGCGGAGCAAAAAATGATATTTATTAACAATAAATATATATATACAGATGAACAAAGGAAAGGAGTTAAACAAAAACAATTCGGGAAATCCCGAACGACGCCTTTCTCGTCACTGGCAACTGAAAAGGAAACACAAAAACAGAAAATAGAAAAGCAGCCAACGCGAGGCGCGAACCCGGGTCGCTCACTCGCGGCAATTATAATCACCCCGCTACGCTACGGCGTTGCTGAGGTTACACACTCGCCTTCTGAATATGAGGCTGAAATGAGAGAACGGATCTCAGTAAATAATCCGTAGAAAGGGGCAAAACTTGTAAAGATAATTGTGAGGGGAATAATGGATCGGTTGTGTCACCAGTTTAAAAGACTGGGAAGAAACCGATGACTGAGTTTGGAAAAAGGGTTCAGGCGAGTGGATTCGAACCGGGGATTCACGCATGGAGGAGCGGCGACTTACCGCTCAACCAAACAGCAGTGAATAACCCTGACAAAAGTTCACGCCTTTAAAGGACTGCGGAAGGTGGCAATTAGCCTGATGCTAACCCGCTGCTAGCTTTGCAAGCGGGGACCATATGTGGCAACGCCAAAACAACCACAGCTCGAGGGCTGTAAGGAATCGCACCAGCTCTCCCTATTAAATGAAACAAAGACCCTAAGTTACCTCAGTCTTACGACTTACACACCCAACCGCGCTACCAGGCGCCTGGGGATACCAAACTAGCCCTGCAAAAGGAATGGCTGCAGCAGTGCAGCCAGTCGAAAACAAAGAACAAAGGTGCGACGCCTGCAGACTGGCGACGCCCCCTTAAGTAGGAAGCTGACAGCTGCAGGTCGTTGCCCTAATCAGCTGGCCTCCTATTTGAGGCCACGCTGCTCTTTGTTCTGTAACGCCTGCAACGCTGTGAATTGGTGGTACGTTCGCCAGACGTTGCAGGCACCCTAACACCACCTAAATAATACCTGCTCTGTGGGGGTCCTGACCATTGAAGAACAGCATGAAAGGAGCTAACAAAGCATGTAGAGAAACAGATGGACTACAGTCAGTAATTGTAGAACTACAAAGTGCTTCTATATGGTAAGTGGAGCTGATAAAATGGACAGTGAGAGTAGAAACAAGGAGGTGGTTCTAATGTTATGGCTGATCAGTGTATTTATATGAACCTGTAAGGTATTTATATTAAGAGGATCTGTGGATCTGTAATGAATCTCGGCTCTGTTTGAGGATTTAGATTTAATCCCAGAAGAACTGATCTGACGGGCGTGAGCGTTTACTCACGTACCCGCTGATTGTGGTGGGTAAAGTCGTGCCAGCTTCACTCACCCGTGGGCACCAGGTCTGGGGAGCTCTTCATGTTCCTCAGAGGCGTGATCCTCACCTCAGAGACGCTGCGAGGACAGACGATGAGCGGCCGCGCTGCCCAATCCAAACCAGCACGAGAGAAAGAGAGAGAACGAGGAGACGTAAACATAAACATTTACATTTTCAGCATTCAGCAGACGTTTTTATCCAGAGTAACTTACAGTACTGTGACAGTATATTATCTAACCGATTGAGGATTAAGGGCCTTGCTCAAGGGCCCAACAGTGGCAACATGGCAGTGGTGGGGCTTGAACCAACAACCTTCTGCTTACTAGTCCAGTACCTTAACCACTAGGCTACACCTACCCTACCCTAAACATAAACATATATCAGTCACACAGCAGACGATGAGCCGGCGGTTATTTACTACACACCAATCAGGACGACTACACGTGTTTTATTTGGGTTTTATTTATTTCCAAAAATATTGCAAATATAAATCAGCCGGTGCTCGGGTGGTGCGGAGGTCTGTTGTACTCTTCCACCACTTCTGAGATCTTGGTTCGAATCTCAGACATGACTGGTTATGTTTGGGGAGGGGCATGGATGAAGCTCTGCGCTGGACTGACTGATGTTGTCCATGCACCCACTGTTTCCCTGACCAGCATAAAGCAACTGATGAAAATAAAATGAATAAAATACAGAGAGTCATTTGCAGTATTTAATTTATAGATTTATACACAGATGCAGTTCGTGGTGTCGGTACTCGACTGACCCAAAATTCAGACCCCACTTTCATTCATAGTTAAATAAAAATCATTTCCTTTTCAGATCATTAAATCTTAATAAAGTGGAAGTTAAGTATAAATAAATCAACATAAATACATAAGTTAATGCACTGATTAAGTGATGAATGAATGTTTTGGATATAAGTCTCACCAGAAGCTGCCGCTCAGGTGGTGCAGCGGTAAAAAGACGCGCTGCAACCAGAGCTGGATTCTGAGTACGTGGTATCGAATCCAGCTCTGCTTCACCGGTTCGAGGCTGGGCGGCTGTATGAGCAACGATTGGCCGGTTGCTCAGTAGGGGGGCAGGACAAAGAACCGGATGTGGGTCTCTCTCTGTCAGAATGCGATTGCGACCTCTGCCGGCTGATTAGAGGCGCCTGCACAGGAGATGAGGAAGAGTGCACTCAGGGTGTGTCTCTCCGCATGCAACGCTAGGTGGCGCCAAACTCATCAATGTGTGGGTGGCAAAAATGCATCCGGCTGCTGCTCATGTTTCGGAGGGGATATGTGTTAGCTTCGATCTCCTCGGTCAGGGCGGGGTTCCGCATAGACTGAGAGGAAGCACGATGCAAATTGAACAATTGGATGCGCTACAGGGGGAAAATATAAAAAAAATACAAAAAATAAATAAAAAAAGTCTCACCAGAAGCTGCATCAGATCTCACTGCGCCCCCTGCTGGAGAATCCTGAGAACAGACAACACAGAGATCAAACCTGGAACTGCACCTCATACACCTGATACCAGAGATGTTCACAAGTAACAAAATACGAGTCGAGTCACGAGTCAATATAATCTACACAAAACATATATTATAAATGTAGCGTAGAAATAAAGAAATAATCTGTAAGTTCAGATAAAAACAACAACAGATTAGCGAGTGTATTTAGCCGTTTTACTTCGTGTCTTTACTTTCCTCCTCATTGTGTAAATGAATGTAATTTCTGTAACAAGAAGGTTCCAGTTAAAAGCTTCAACTGATACGTTTTGTTTTCATTACAGAACAAAAAGCGCTCGATAAATCACGGCACAGCGGCCAAAATCCCAAACACAGCAAAAACAATCATAACCGCTGCTTACCTTAGCTTCTGTTCTTCCAGACGCTATTACATTTATAAGCGTGCGTCCCATTAGGAACAGAATCCGTTATTTTGTAAATGTGCTTATAATTAAAAACCTCCAAACTTTTCCCGGTGGTGAAGTAAAACAGGAAGTGGTTAGAAAGCCGATCGAGCGTTTCATTACCACGTCATCTGTGTGACGCAAACCGAATAAATACAAATAACAGCATTTCTTACTAACAATTACAATCAGAAGCTCTGATTGGTTCAGAAAGCGTCTTTCAACCATCAGCACCGATTCTGTAGGAGCGTTCCATTCACCCCGGTCGTTCCTGTGAAGTGCACTACGTAGGGTATTCCACCATTTTAAGTGAGATTCTGATCCAAAGGTAACGAGAATGTTCAAATGAAGTGAACTTCAGACTGTGTAGGGAGTAGGGAGCGACGCTTCATCACTACACCGGAAGCTGCTGGAACATTTACACATTGTGTGTGTTGTGGGTTAAGACGGCCGGAGCGTTATTATTATTATCGTTATTAGAGAGCAGAAAATGACACGATCAGAATGATATTGGATCATATATATATATACTGTATATATACCTGTATATATATATAATCATCACATGTAACTACTGATTCTGACTCTGGTTGTTTACGAGTCATTTTATGCGAGTCCGAGTCGAGTCTGAAGTCGCTGTGTGTGCTCGAGTCTTCATCTCTGCTCTGATACAGCTTTTGCACAAAAAATAAAAGCTTTTTATTGCAGACAAAAGTATAACCAAGTGATGTAAGGCAAGTTATATTATATTAAAATGTTCTTTTAGTAATGAATGTTTAAACTTCTGCTCCTTTAATAAATCAACATAAAGTGTCAGTAAGATCATTATTAAAAAATTTTCTGTCATCATGTAGGTTGTGTACAAACCATGACTCCCAAATCCCTGCCCTCTAACCTCTCCTACCTCACTGTGTTTCTATAACAGTGCTCCCCAACCTATTTGCACCACAGACCGGTTTCATATAAGATATCATATCACGGGCCGGCAGGGGCGGGGGGGTTTAGAGAGCAGCTTTAGACTCCGCCCACTAATTATTACAGCAGAACTAAAAGGGAGAGCGAGCAGGTAACAAGATCATGAAGCTTCCACAGGGCATCAGCGCCCACCTCCCCACCGTCATCAAACCTGAGTAATCGGATAAGAGAGGCAGAACGACAGCAACCCAACATCCCTGATCACCACAAGTTTCTATCACCTACAACCTCCAAGCTCTGCTCTACTGTAAAAAATGTAAAATTCTTATTCTTTAAAATAGAACAACAATCCTACTTACAAATGATGGAAAATCAGTGGAACCCTGAGCTTTTTTCACTGCAACGAGTCGCTTCCACCTAGTGGTGATAGGAGACAACAACACCCGAAGTGTGTTGGAAAATGGAAGCGGTGTTCTCATTGCTCTTGTAGCGTCTCTAATTATTCATTCTTTCTGTGCGGCCCGGTAATAAATGACCCCCAGCTCGGTACCGGTCTGCAGCCCAGTGGTTGGGGACCACTGATCTATAAGATGAGAATTTATATCCGTGTGTTTTGTTCTATCAAGAATATAAAGAAACAAGAATGAAGACGAATGTTCAGCCCTAGAAATGGAACCTTGTGCACTTTAGAGCAATATAAAGACATGATGGTCACGCCCACACGGCTCTGCAGACTGATATTATTGTAGCTGGTACGGCGGGCGGAACTTGTCATAAAGTCAGCAATAACAAAGCCCTAACTAACCCTGACTGTCATTTACAACTGGTCTCTCATTAAATTCCTCTCACTCAACCCTCTAAAAATCTAAAGCTGGACCACCAATCACAGCCTGATGTTCTTTCTAGCAACAGTAGAGGGCGACAAAAAGGCATCTTTAATTTAACCCTTCACATTTGCATTTGTTTAAACGTTGATTTCGAATGTCAAATTATGAGTAGATAAGATATGACCTAAATAGAATTAGAACTGAACCCTTACTATATTATACTGTTATATACGTATTTTTATTGTTTTTATAAAATCTTAAACCCTCACAAATGCATGCAGAAGATGAAGATTAATTCCTCCACACTGCCCACAGGTGTAAGTGAGTCTTTGAATTGACCTATTACATTTTTCTTCATTAATATTAAATACATTTTTGTCCTATATGCACTTTGATATTTTGGGGGGAGTTGCTAGTGATATAGTAGTTGCTAAGTATTAATAGAGATAGTAATGAGGTGAGTATACTCTATATAAAGCACAACATAAGTGAGGTGGAGTTTTTGTTGCTGGATTTTAGAGCAAGTTTGAGTTCTAATAAACGCATCACAGTTACGATATGTATCGGCTATTAAATATCTCTGATAATCAGCGCTTATGTGAGTTTTCCAGCACAAAATGTGGCAACTAACAGAGTACACAGTAGCTGAAAAACTACTTAACAGTTTCACATGTTTATTATTGAGCTGTTAAACGTTCGGGCGCCTGGACAGGCATGAATCGGCTTGAAAAGATTCCGTAATCCTGGAACAACAGCGGCCTCTGCAGGCAGGTGGAAGACACTGCACAGAGATGGTGAATAATGGATAGCAGTGTGTGACTCTCTGTACGCTGCACCTCTCTGGCAGGTGAAAAGAAGCGGTTGGTAGCCGCACACATGACAGAGGGGGGTATTAAGGGTCAGGGCCGGGGTAAGACGCATAATTCAATGTTTTTAACGAGTGTGGTGAGCATTTTAAATCACATGCAGCTGACTGCGATGGTGCTGCACCACTGGGTGTGCACCACGTACCCTGAGCTAATATATATATAATATATACTGTATAGGCGCTTCATTATGAAGTAAAGCTGTAGCAGCTACAGCGATGAACGCGTCTCATCAGGTGATCTAAGGGGCATCGGTACGACCCAGCAGTCATTTAACTAGTTTTTATCTCGGTCATAGTGCAAACACATGAGTCTGGAAACGTATGCCATCCTAGCCTGGCGTCCCAGTTTGTTTTGAATTGTGCCAGTGTTGTAAAGAATAAACCTCTGTACATTTACATTTACGAGACACTTTTATCCAAAGCAACTTGAGGGCCTTGCTCAGGGGCCCAACAGTGGCAACTTAGCTGTGGTGGGGCTTGAACCGGCAACCTTCTGATTACTAGTCCAGTACTTTAACCACTGAGCTATAATCTGCATTTAGAATGCCTTTATTGGTCATATATACAGAGCGCAGGGTCAGACATCGTACAGCGCCCCTGGAGCAGAGAGGGTTAAGGGCCTTGCTCAAGGGCCCAACAGTGGCAGCATGGCTGAGCCAGGATTTGAACTCCCAACCTTTCGATTGATAGCACAAAACTCCACCCACTAGGCTACCGCTGTCCCTGTGGACTTTCATCCAAAACAGGTTAGTTACAGTATACAGTCCAAGCAATCAAGGGTTAAGGGCCTTGCTCAAGGGCCCAACAGTTGCAACCTGGCAGTGGTGGGGCTTGAACCAACAACCTTCTGATTACTAATCCAGTACCTTAACCACTAGGCTACACCTGCCCTATTGTAACACATTTTGGGTTCAGATCTCAGATTAATCACTCATTTTCTTAACCATGTATCCAATCAGGGTTGTAGGGGGGTGCTGGAACCTATCCCAGCTTTTCAATGGGCGCAAGGCACACAGTAACACCCTGGACGGGGCGCCAGTCCATCACAAGGCACACACACACACACACACACACACACATACACACACCTATAGGGTAATTTAGTATCTCCAGTTAACCTGACTGCATGTTTTTGTACTGAGGGAGGAAACCGGAGCTCCCAGAGGAAACCCACACAGACACGGGGAGAACATGCCAACTCCACACAGAAAGGACCCGGACCGTTCCACCTGGGAATCAAACCCAGGACCTTCTTGCTTCTTGCTTGGTGCTACCCACCGAGATTAAGTCCACGTTCTAAACGTGATCGAGGTCCATCAGACCATCGGCGTGACGTCTGGAGACGGGATTAGCATCTCTGGCGAGCGGCTGAAGTCGTGCTGGAACCTCGTCCTCATAATCAGCTTCGACAAGCACTTGAGATATATTAGCATGCAGGGTCGCGGCTAGCAGCACAGAGCCAACGGATCGAAATCCTCCGTTAAAAAAAAGCAACGTTTTAAAGCTACAAGTCCAAGAAACAATCTCCTAAATGATCAGGACGTTCCTCCTCAGATTTAAATAAATAAAACATATTATTTTATCGTCGTGTAATTAATGGAGCTAACGCTTGACTTACCAGCGTGCGGGGAGCGATTCCTGACGCCGCGAGCATCCTACAGAACGACGAGGCTCCACTTGAAACCCTCCCTACAGCGGGCTGCAGATGAGGGACTGTTTACGCCACCCACGCCTCCTCACAGACCTCGACCTCGCTCAGGAGGGTTCGGTTTCAACAGCGCGACTGTCAGGACGGAGCTGTCAGCACGTAACCGGCCGGGAATCCGGCACCTACTTAACATTCTCACGCCCCACTAAAACATCCCGCCGCCTCCGAGATACTCTGAGATAAACCACGTCTCACAAACGGCCGGTGGAGGAGAATCTGGAGTGCAGAACTGGGATCCGAGTTTGGGAGGGCGGGGCGGGGCAGGATTAGGGGGGTTCGGTTTTGGTAATCGGTGTTACACTCAGCACCAGCTCGAAAACAATTCCCCGTTATCACAGGCGCCCGATAACGGCACCGAGGGCGAGTCTGTCATATTTCTCACCTGCTTATTAAAGACACGTGGTCCCATTTCGGTCCCACGGGGGCCCGACACATTCCAGACGAGAACCAGAACTTCACTGTAGCTCAGAAATAGAAACAGGTTCAGAATCTGATCCCTGTATAAAAACATGCTTCAGAAAAGTTTTGGGTGTCCCCCCCCCCCCCCGTGTTCCCCCCTGTGTTCCATCAGCGTTCCTATTCATCCCACTTTTCAGCTTTCATGATGGAGACAGATCTGGACTGCAGGCAGGTCGCTCGAGCACACGCGCTCCGTGTCTACGTGTCTTACATCCCCTTGACGGCTGCATGTGTCTCTAAAATCCCAAAATATCATCTTTCACTGATAACAGTCCGGATGGTCCTTGTTTTTTTTGGCACAACGAGCTGAACCGTGGACTCATCTGACCACAGCACACGTGTCCACTGTGTTTCGGTCCATCTGAGATGAGCTCGGGCTCAGAGAACTCTTAGGTGTTTCTGTATAGAATTGATGTACGACTCTCTCTGTGTGTAATTTACATTTATTTA
The DNA here is from genome assembly GCF_030014385.1 of Trichomycterus rosablanca. Lineage (NCBI taxonomy): Eukaryota > Metazoa > Chordata > Actinopteri > Siluriformes > Trichomycteridae > Trichomycterus > Trichomycterus rosablanca. Next base: position 52,456,268 of record NC_085992.1, read on the forward strand.
CATTTCCGGCATTTAGGAGACGCTTTTATCCAAAGTGACTTACAGTACAGTGACAGTACACTGTCTAAGCAATTGAGGGTTGAGGGCCTTGTTTAAGTGCCCAACAGTGGCAACCTGGTAGTGGTGGGGCTTGAACCAGCGACCTTTGGATTGCTAGTCCAGTATTTTAACCACTAGGCTACAACCTCCCTCAATATAGAGTTGCAGGTTGTGATTCTTGATGCAGCGGCGGCCTGTGTTAAATAACAACGTTTTTCTGAAGCTATATTTATTGTCTTTTCACAATATTATGTGCAGTAGATGGTAAACAACCTAAATTATTAATAGTCATGCAGTGATTGATTCTGTCCTGAAGTTTGGAACACAGTAGTGAGCTGAGGTTGTATAGGTTGGCTCCTGGTACTTTAGTTACCTCCCGCTTCCAAATAAACAACACAGAAGGTGAATCCACTACCTGGCGCTTTGTGTACCCAGTGCGTATTTCTGGCTAGCACCCGAATGTGGCGCCAGACCCACTGTGACCTTGACCAGGATGGTGGTGGGTAAATAAGGTGTTATAAGGCGGAATAAACAAGCGGAATAAACAGACACTGTTAAAGCTCTAAAGCTCCCGGACGAGCTGAAAGATGCCGGAACATTCCAGCCGGGAATTTCTCCACATGACGAAAACAACAGCAGAGGACCGGGGGGGCACCATGGCAGGGTGGGGGGGTGTTGGTGAGGGTAAGTGGGTTACGTAACACAGCTTGACTTGTGCCAGGCTGGGGGGTGGGTGTGGGGGGCAGTGATGGATCCCGGCTGTTCCGGACGGTTGCGCTCAGGTCCAAACAAGGCCGGGAGCGAGCGCAGCAGCTGATCCTGTTAGCTCGAGGACGCCGACCCCCCCCCCCCCCGTTAGCAGACACGCTGGCACGGCGCCTGGACTGACAGCGCCCGGCCCTCGTGCGCTCGCTTCCCATTTTCCGAGCCGCTAGTTTAAACAACTGCGGCGTAAAAGGAAATGTATGCTAGCCCGGATCTGTGTGTGATTTATTTTAGAGTGGTGGACGACCACGCAATCTGAGGTTCGGTACCAAAGCGGGTAATCCTCTAACCTCAAACATGTAAGAACATATATCATCTTTATACTTATACTCATTTAGTCATTGTTTTACCACCATTTTATCCTGGTCAGTGTCGCACCTTCTTGACTACCCACCCACTGCATCACAACATGTATAACTGAGTGCTGCCTACTTTTAATACCAGCGCTGAGTCTCCTCCTCTTCAGCTTTACTCCACAGTTTATTGCTTTTATTTCTCTGTATTTAGTCGTACCCGGTTCCTCTCCCTCTGCTGGAGACCCTGATGGTGTACGAGGAGGGTATATTTACATTAACATTTACATTTTCGGCATTTAGCAGACGCTCTTATCCAAAGCGACTTACAGTTATGACTGGACAAAATTTTGAGCAATCGAGGGTTTAAGGGCCTTGCTCAAGGGCCCAACAGTGGCAACTTGGCGGTGGTGGGGCTCAAACCGGCAACCTTTTGATTACTAGTCCAGCACCTTAACCACTGAGAAATCACTGGTATATTCTCCTGACACGCCTGCGCTCCACTGACCCCTCCCGTACTTCAGTGGATCGGTGCGTGAGGTCGGTCTCGCGCATGGAGAGTCACGCGCTGATCTCCACGTTCCTCCACCTACTATTTTGGGTCCTTACACAGCCTCGAAGACCCCGCCCACTTTTATTATTTTAGTCCCGTCTTTTCCCACCCAGCAGACTAGCGTCTGATTCTGTCTGCACTGCTGATCGTGCTCACTAGGGGGCGCCCAGCCGACCGGTATCAGAGCTGAGATTCATACATGGACATTAGAATGTTCTTTTATTTTACCAAGTGCGTCCACACGTTCTATAATCTACAACTCATGACGTGATGACCAGGTCGAAGACGCCCGTGTCGACACGCTGCCCAATCACAACAAATCAGAACACAACAGAGTCCAGAACGAAGAAGCTAAACAGCACTAAATATTTATATATAATTATTATCATATTATTTATTTGTTCTACCTGTTACCCAGTAAACCCAGTCGCTGATGCAACTCTTACCCGGGACACAGAGCTCACTGTGTGTGGACAGTGAACAGAAGTACAGAGTCAATAGTTCCTGTCATGGAGCTGGGCACCGCACAAAACTGACACTGTACTGACCCCACAAACGACCGGACAGTCGTCCCGCACTGCATGCTGGGATTGCCTTGGCGGCTGAGGAAACACACGGAGCTCCTCGTTATCGGGTCAGAACATCACTCAGAACGAGGAGTCTCAGTAGGAGCATTTTGTTTAGTCGTGTTTTGGTGACGGTGAGAGACTCCGCCCTCACGCCCTCTCACCCGTCTTCATGCCAACTGCACCGCAAGCATAAAAATGTGCCAGCACAAAGCAAACTGAGCTATAAATCACTGCCGCTGTGCTTACCTTCATTCATTAGCATTCTGCTTTGTGCACGTAAAGCTCGTAAGCAAACACACAAACACACACCAACACACACCAACACACACACACACGGTGTGTGATGCAAATGAATGTATTTATAGAACGATGTACACACACGATTATCAAAACATTCCAGGGTCTTTAACTGTATAACAACAAGAAAATTGTTCAATAATTAACATCCAGTCATTTAATAAAGATCTTTTTAATGGCACCTAAACACTGTGGAAAAAAACACCCCATAAAGAGGAGAACACCTCATCAGTGTGCTTTGTGTTAATTAAGATGGTAATAACGGTGACGGGGTGTTTCTGGCTGAAGGTTCGAACTAAACTGTGTTTATTTAGCTGTACAAAACAAACGGGGCAGAATTAAAATCAGGAAAGAGTGACAGTACAGTGATCGTGTCAGAATTAAGAGGAAGAGGAACAGGTACCTTAAAATCTGGACGTCAGTCGGTTCTGGGAGTGGTGTTGAGTTTTAAAGATTTTGAGTTTCGAGGTATTTTTCCCCCATAAGGATGTTTGTGAAACCTGTTAATGCGTCCATGGTCCCGTGCAGCTGCAGATATTTTAGTCTCATGTAAAATAATGAGGTTGTTTTTGACACTTAAACACTGAAAATAACACAAATATAATATAAACACACTGAAATACAATTACTAACAGTTACACATCAATAACAATACAATAAAAGCTGCACTTTAGTTTTACAAGTTTGTTTCCTGACGCTTCTTAATGCAGGAGATGCTCGATGTTGGAATACCGTATTCCCTTCAGCACCGGCGCATTCACATGAGAAGTGACAAAACCGCTTTTGCGCCGCTGTGCCGTTATTTCCTATGAAGTGTGACGGCGGTGCCACTTCACTAAGCAGCACACACCGCACACTTTTGCTGAGTTGGGTTCGCAATTTTTGCTGAAGGGCGTCGAGTTTCAAAGATTTCGAGTTTAGGGGACGTTGAGTTACAAGGTACCAGTGTACTACAAAAATAGTGTGTGTGTGTGTGTGTGTAGTGGCGTCTCCGGCTCAGAAACCTTGGCGTCCCATCAGCAGCATCCAACTGGTCAGTGAAACTACACACAAACCTCCTCGCTCAGGGAATCCAAACACAAACGCGTCTCATAAACGACGTCACCAACACTCGCGTGAACATAAAGAATTAACGTTAGCAGGAGTGGAGAGAGGAATATAAGCGACAAATAAAATATAAAATATATAAAATAAAATAACAAACACGCCTGTAATCGTGTAAGTAAAGTCGCACCACCATCTTTCATCTGGACAAAACGTCCAGCAATCCATCAATGGATTAATTTTAAATGAGCAGCTGGAATGAACTGACCTGATTCATGAGGTTGTTTTACTGTTAGTGCTGGTAACAGAACTGAGATGCCGATACCATGAACCATGTTTACTAAACGTCCTGACGTAAGCCGTGTGTGAAGCTGTTTATTAGCTGCTCTCAGCCCCACAGATCATTACTGAGAGTGTTTTTAACTCCTCACTTGGTCAGATGAACACTGAGGGCCCCATGCTCACCAAACAATCACTGTCATATGTAATAAAGGCACAACAGTATTAGTTATGAAGAACAAAAACACCACCACTGTATCCTGGTCAGGGTCACTGTGGCTCTGATTCACTGAGCGAAAGGTAGGAAACACCCCGGACAGGCTGTCAGTCTATCACAGGGCAAACACACACACACACCAGTTGTCCTGACTGCACACACACACACACACAAGGAGAACATGCAAATCTCCACACAGAAAGGACCCGGACCGCTCCACTTGGGAATCAAACTCAGGACCTTCTCGCTGTGAGACATCAGTGCTACCCATGGATATATATACAGTGTATCACAAAAGTGAGTACACCCCTCACATTTCTGCAAATATTTTATTATATCTTTTCATGGGACAACACTATAGAAATAAAACTTGGATATAACTTAGAGTAGTCAGTGTACAGCTTGTATAGCAGTGTAGATTTACTGTCTTCTGAAAATAACTCAACACACAGCCATTAATGTCTAAATAGCTGCAACATAAGTGAGTACACCCCACAGTGAACATGTCCAAATTGTGCCCAAAGTGTCAATAATTTGTGTGACCACCATTATTATCCAGCACTGCCTTAACCCTCCTGGGCACAGGTTGCTACTGGAATCCTCTTCCACTCCTCCATGATGACATCACGGAGCTGGTGGATGTTAGACACCTTGAACTCCTCCACCTTCCACTTGAGGATGCGCCACAGGTGCTCAATTGGGTTTAGTCCATCACCTTTACCTTCAGCTTCCTCAGCAAGGCAGTTGTCATCTTGGAGGTTGTGTTTGGGGTCGTTATCCTGTTGGAAAACTGCCATGAGGCCCAGTTTTCGAAGGGAGGGGATCATGCTCTGTTTCAGAATGTCACAGTACATGTTGGAATTCATGTTTCCCTCAATGAACTGCAGCTCCCCAGTGCCAGCAACACTCATGCAGCCCAAGACCATGATGCTACCACCACCATGCTTGACTGTAGGCAAGAGACAATTGTCTTGGTACTTCTCACCAGGGCGCCGCCACACATGCTGGACACCATCTGAGCCAAACAAGTTTATCTTGGTCTCGTCAGACCACAGGACATTCCAGTAATCCATGTTCTTGGACTGCTTGTCTTCAGCAAACTGTTTGCGGGCTTTCTTGTGCGTCAGCTTCCTTCTGGGATGACGACCATGCAGACCGAGTTGATGCAGTGTGCGGCGTATGGTCTGAGCACTGACAGGCTGACCTCCCACGTCTTCAACCTCTGCAGCGATGCTGGCAGCACTCATGTGTCTATTTTTTAAAGCCAACCTCTGGATATGACGCCGAAAACGTGGACTCGACTTCTTTGGTCGACCCTGGCGAAGCCTGTTCCGAGTGGAACCTGTCCTGGAAAACCGCTGTATGACCTTGGCCACCATGCTGTAGCTCAGTTTCAGGGTGTTAACAATCTTCTTATAGCCCAGGCCATCTTTGTGGAGAGCAACAATTCTATTTCTCACATCCTCAGAGAGTTCTTTGCCATGAGGTGCCATGTTGAATATCCAGTGGCCAGTATGAGAGAATTGTACCCAAAACACCAAATTTAACAGCCCTGCTCCCCATTTACACCTGGGACCTTGACACATGACACCAGGGAGGGACAACGACACATTTGGGCACAATTTGGACATGTTCACTGTGGGGTGTACTTACTTATGTTGCCAGCTATTTAGACATTAATGGCTGTGTGTTGAGTTATTTTCAGAAGACAGTAAATCTACACTGCTATACAAGCTGTACACTGACTACTCTAAGTTATATCCAAGTTTCATGTCTATAGTGTTGTCCCATGAAAAGATATAATGAAATATTTGCAGAAATGTGAGGGGTGTACTCACTTTTGTGATACACTGTATATATACAGGGGTTGGACAATGAAACTGAAACACCTGGTTTTAGACCACAATAATTTATTAGTATGGTGTAGGGCCTCCTTTTGCGGCCAATACAGCGTCAATTGGTCTTGGAAATGACATATACAAGTCCTGCACAGTGGTCAGAGGGATTTTAAGCCATTCTTCTTGCAGGATAGTGGCCAGGTCACTACGTGATGCTGGTGGAGGAAAACGTTTCCTGACTCGCTTCTCCAAAACACCCCAAAGTGGCTCAATAATATTTAGATCTGGTGACTGTGCAGGCCATGGGAGATGTTCAACTTCACTTTCATGTTCATCAAACCAATCTTTCACCAGTCTTGCTGTGTGTATTGGTGCATTGTCATCCTGATACACGGCACCGCCTTCAGGATACAATGTTTGAACCATTGGATGCACATGGTCCTCCAGAATGGTTCGGTAGTCCTTGGCAGTGACGCGCCCATCTAGCACAAGTATTGGGCCAAGGGAATGCCATGATATGGCAGCCCAAACCATCACTGATCCACCCCCATGCTTCACTCTGGGCATGCAACAGTCTGGGTGGTACGCTTCTTTGGGGCTTCTCCACACCGTAACTCTCACTTTATGTTTTTTGGATACAATCCGGGTTAGCACCCGAACATCCCTTTCAGACAGCTTCCTCTTGCGTCCACAGTTAATCCTGTTGGATGTGGTTTGTCCTTCTTGGTGGTATGCTGACATTACCCTGGATACCGTGGCTCTTGATACATCACAAATACTTGCTGTCTTGGTCACAGATGCGCCAGCAAGACGTGCACCAACAATTTGTCCTCTTTTGAACTCTGGTATGTCACCCATAATGTTGTGTGCATTGCAATATTTTGAGCAAAACTGTGCTCTTACCCTGCTAATTGAACCTTCACACTCTGCTCTTACTGGTGCAATGTGTAATTAATGAAGATTGGCCACCAGACTGGTCCAATTTAGCCATGAAACCTCCCACACTAAAATGACAGGTGTTTCAGTTTCATTGTCCAACCCCTGTATATATATATATATATATATATATATATATATATATATATAAATACATATATACATTACAAGATACAATGTTCATGTGAAAGAATTTTGAAAATGGTGTGTGTACATTGGATAACTATATTGGATTCTACAGTGGATTATTATTATTATTGTTGTTGTTATTATTATAATAATTAATGTTAATATTATTATCATTATAATGATTAATTGTATTATTATTATTATAATTTTAATATTATTATTGTTGTTATTATTATTATTATTTTAAGTAATTTTAATATTATTATTATTATTAATTTTAATATTATTATTATTGTTGTTATAATTATTATTATTAATATTAATAGTATTATTGTTTTTGTTATTATTATTGTTATAATTAATTTTAATATTATTATTATCATTAATTTTAATATTATTATTTTTACTATTATAATTATTATAATGAATATTATTATTATTATTATTTTTATTATTGTTGCTGTTATTATTATTATTATTATTATTATTATTATTATCATTATCATTATTATTATTATTACTATTATTATTATTATTATTACTATTATTATTATTAATATTGCTGCTATTTTATTATTATTATTATTGTTATTATTATTATTATTATTATGAGTTATACATTGACTGGAGAGTTTTTACATATTAATAGGTTTTCTTTGCAGTGTTGGTTGTTGATTATCCTTGTACATTTACAGTTCTGGTACTTTTTAGTTGTTTGTTGATGTTAAATCGTTACTGTTCCATCTTACTGAGCTCTTCATTTCCTTCAGGATCTATACATTATTGATATATCCATCTTTTCATTAGAAACCAACATAACTGAGAACCTTGATCAAATATCAAATACCACACCTCTTATTTCTACGTTTACTGTCGTACATACACACTCTTCTATAGAACATAAACGGGGTCGTAAACGTGTGGACGGTAGAAACGTGTGCTGGTGTGTTCGCTGTGTATCACTGAGGCCGAGCGCTCAGTGTGCTGAATAACAGGTAACACGATTCTACCCCAACGCTCATCAAATATTAACCAGCTCACACAAATTATTCATCCCCGTCCAGATAGGACCCGCATTTCACCCAAACCATTCCACCTCAGCTTCCCAGGACCACTCCGAGTTCATAAAGCAATAAATAAAAACACTTAGGTTTGGGGTTATTCAAGTTTAATGACTTTTAATTATAAAATTAATCAAAATACACCAACTACTGAATACCAAACCATCCAAATCCAACACAACAATAAAGGATGCACCAGATCTGAGCAGCGTAAGTGCTGAGTAGTTCAGACTGGATGAATAAGCAGTAGAGAGTTTCCTGAGTTCATTATCGGAAGAACGAACCAACTCATAGTAAAAAGCACAAAAGTAAAAGACAGCTAGACAATCTAATCTAATGCTAGGTTCTCCGTTAGCTCACACGTTCTCAGTGTTTTTACAGCCGCTCCTTTAAAGAGTAAAACAGTGGTCTTTCATTTGTGGGTCGAAGTTTAACGGTGTTTCTGAAGTAATCTAACGCCGCTCCTGAGAGATCACCCACCCACCCCTGCAGTTCTGTTAGCGTCTCTGTGACCATACAAGGTGAAGATCAGACCTCGTTCAGTTCACTGCCGTAAAGCAGAAGAGCACATCAGACTGGCTTTTCTTTCCTTTTATATTTATATACATTTATACATATTTATTTTAATTAGCTTAACACGGGATCTCATTAATTACCAGTTCAGTTATTCCAGGGTCACGGAGGCGCTCGTTTTATTCTGCAGTTATTTACACGGCTGCGTTTATTAACTGTTATGTAACTGTGGTGTAATAACCTCAATCAAGACACTGTCTGTAGTGTTACTACATCTCATGGTGATACAGTATATGATACCACTCTTATACATCTAACTGTACATTCTGTAGGTACCTTGTAACTCGTCGTCCCCTAAACGTACCCGACGTACCCTTAAACTTAAGGTGTTCATGTGTTTGATCAGTAAAACCTCATCAGCAGGGTTACAGCTCCACATGTATCTGTGTTTATCTGGATTATCCTCCCTGTTTCACTTTTAAACTTGTGTTACAGCTCGAGCTTCTGAGAAATGGTGAGAATCAGAATCAGCTTCTCCCAGAGTCTAAAACGCTTCTGGTTCAGAATAAAGCTTAACGTGGTTTAATGTAGTAAAAGAAGGAGACAGGAGCACTAAACTTCTCTTCATTATTACTGCTCATAAGTTCCTCCACTAATCACATTCCTCACTCGCTGTTTTACTACAATAAGTCACGGTAAGTTTTGTGCACCGCCGTCACACTTTATAGGAAATAACGGCACAGCAGAAAAAGCTAAATCGGTTTTGTCGCTTCTCGTGTGAATGCGCCGGTGCTGAAGGGAATACGGTATTCCAACATCAAGCATCTCCAGCATTAAGAAGCGTCAGGAAACAATAAAGAAGTAAAACTAAAGTGCAGCTTTTATTGTATTGTTATTGATGTGTAACTGTTAGTAATTGTATTTCAGTGTGTTTATATTATATTTGTGTTATTTTCAGTGTTTAAGTGTCAAAAACAACCTCATTATTTTACATGAGACTAAAATATCTGCAGCTCCACGGGACCATGGACGCATTAACAGGTTCTCCAAACATCCTTATGGGAAAAAATACCTCGAAACTCTAAAACTCAACAGAACCGACAGCGGTCCAGTTTTAAGGTAGCGCTGTATTACTGTATTGTTTGTATGTAGTTTTGTGACTGGTGCACCAGTTGATGCAGACGTATTTGTAATTTTAAACTAGCGTTAATATTAATTGGTGTTTTTTTCTCTCTGTATCTCACAATAGAAGCACATAATAAAACCTTCAGTAATCTGTAAATAAAAGTAGAGATTTATTAATATATTGGAACACATTAGCCTCCGTGTCTCTGTTACTCCGTGCTGGACTGAAATGAAATCCCACCTGAGGACGTGTTAAACCTGCTAACATGATTTATTAATCGTGTGGGTAATAAGGCGCATTGTTATTGATTAAGGAGAGCGCCAACGCTGCCACGTTCATTCATATTTCAGATCAGGATTTACACGTGTTATAACTGGGCACAGCAGCTCGGGGTTGGTCCAACAGGTTCATCCTAAAGCTTGTCCTGCTTTTAAACACACAGTTTATCTCTCATTCAGCTCTAAAACACAAACACACACATTCCAGAGTGATTGTGAACGCAGCCCCGAGGTTTTATAACCGTACTGGTAAAACTCAACAGCGTTTGGGTCGTTTTCTTTCAGTACACTGTGTACAGTGGAGCTCGTTAGTAAATGTGCTTCTACTTAGCATTTTACATCATTTTTTATTAAAAATCATATAAACAATATAACAATTCCAAATAGCTGTCTGTGGTGTTACTAAAAGGTATAGTAATAACTGAGATCTGTCTGTGGTGTTACTAAAAGGTATAGTAATAACTGAGATCCCTCTGCAGCATGACTACATAAACGGTGACATCCAGGTTCTGCCTGTAATGTTGCAAACTCTTGTCCTTGGTGTTGCTAGATCTTATATAGCTTATATATATAATAAATATATGATACTACTGTTGTACATCTAACTGTCTGTGGTGTTACTAAAATGTATAGTATTATCTAATAGCTGTGAATAGCATTACTACATCTAATAGGAATATCCAATAAGTGTCTGTAGTGTTACTTCACCTTACAGTAATATCCATAAAACTATCTGTGGTGTTACTACATCTACCAATAATACCCAAAAACTATCTATATATAGTGTTACTAACTACCATGGTAATATCTGAGAACTGTCTGTGGTGTTACTAAAATGTATGGCAATATCTGCGATCTGTCTGCAGCATGACTACATGCACGGTAACATCCAGGTTCTGCCTGAAACGTTACAAACTCTTGTCCTTGGTGTTACTAGGTCTTATAAAAAATATATGATACTACTGTTGTACATCTAACTGTCTGTGGTGTTACAACGTCACTGTAATATCCAAAAATGTGTAATTTGTATTCCAAATAGCTGTCATTGGTGTTAATACATCTCATGTTGACATCCAGGTACTGTCTGTTAAGTTACAATCTCTTGTTTTTGGTGTTCCTACATCCTATAGTAATATACTGTATAATACTGCTGTTGTACATCTAACTTTCTGTGGTGATAATTCATGTCACAGTAATATCCAAGAATGTGTATGTAGTATTAAAACCCATTTTTATTCCAAGTAGCGGTCAGTGGTGTTACTACATCTCATTATAATATCCAAGAATTGTCTATAATGTAACTACATCTGAGGGTGATATCCAGGAGCTGTCAGTAATGTTACCTTCTCTTGTCTTTGGTGTTACTACATCCTATAGTAATATATAACTATTACTACTATACTACTGGTGTACATCTAACTGTCTGTGGTGTTACTATCTTTGGTGTTACTACACCTCATTGTGACATCCAGGTACTGACATCCAGTTACAACCCCTTATCTTTGGTGTAACTACATCCTATAGTAATATATGATACTACAGTTGTACATCTTCGTAAGTGGCTGTGGTGTTACTGCCTGTTACAATAATATCCAACACCAATTTTTATTCCAAGCAGCTGTCAGTGGTGTTACTACTCATGTTGACATCCAGGACCTGTCAGTAACGTTACAACCTGTTATTTATGGTGTTACTACATCTCACTGTAATATTCAATAACTAATTGTTATAGTAATATTTAAGAATGTGCCCGTGGTGTTACTATAATCAACTGTTATTCCAAAAATGTACTAAAATGTACAGTAATATCTGAGATCTGTCAAAGTGGTTTGTTGTAAACCAGCCAAGTTACTCTGTCCAGTTCAGTGGCGTTTAACCCACCATCCAGTTCAGCTTCTACCTACGACCAATCCTACTGATTCTGCCAACTCACCTACCGGCATGCACGCACACACACACCTACAGCTCCACTTTAACCCACTGTAACATCTGTACACGTGACAGGACCGGTGATATAATGTGATGTATTCCGCACTATCTGCTGTGCATGTGTTTTATGGCAGCTCTGTGCAGTGTAGTGCCGCAGCGGACCCACCAGCTCAGGTTCGATCCTAATGACAGAACTATATAGTGCACTGATGTTCCTGCCTGCAGCACCTGTACACAGCATGCGCGGTGTGTGTGTGACGCAATAACACTGAGAAGCTCCTACCTTCACACTAAAGCACTCCAGCCTTCCGTGGTCCCGCTGCGGTGAGTCCGGGAGCTCTGATCCGCTCTCATCCACCAAACACCGTCCTCCCCAAAGCTCTCCCCCTGTCCCTCTGCCCCCCTCCGTCTCTGTACGAGTCCCTGGGTGGGTGGGCGGGGCTGAAGGGGGCGGAGACTGGCGCAAAAACCGGACACGTGGATCCTCCCGCAGCCCCACGCACCGTGCTGACGGAACGCCTGCAGTTCTGTTACAGCAGCACCGGGATATTGATCAGTTCAGCACTGCACACACGAGGGAGGGCGGGCGGGCGGGGGGGGGGGGGGTGTTCTGTTCTGTTTGGTTCTGTTCTGTAGTAATCACTCATGTCTGAGAGACGCTTATAGTCCGGATTTAGCTCCATCTGATTTCCACCTTTTTAGTTCTGTTCTGTTCTGTTTGGTTCTGTTGTGTTTGGTTCTGTTCTGTAGTAATCACTCGTGTCTGAGAGACTGAGAGACGCTTATAGTCCTGATTTAGCTCCATCTGATTTCCACCTGTTTGGAGGCTGAAAGAAGCTTTAAGGGGAAGAAGATTTTCATGTGATGATGTAAAAGCACCGGCGCATCAGTGGCTACGAGCTCAACCAAACACATTAAAAAGTCGGTACGACGCTAGAAAAATGCATCAGAAGGGACGATGTAGAAAAGTGACGGAGTTTGTGTTTATAATTCGTAATAAATAATATAATTATTCTAATGTTTTTTATTTACTCTGTGCTGGAGCTGCTGTAACACTCGAACGTTTGGGTCGACATTAAACACTGATGGATTTAGTGATGAGTTAATATCTGGATCATTATCACACACAGTCCCACAAAAAATACTTGGACTCGTCCTGATTCATCTCATTTATTTACATCTTTAAACAGAATCTTATATAAGACGAGGCCGATATGATGAGACACCAATACAGCTTTAATGATCAGTTTATTTATGTAACACCAAGTCATGACTCTATTAACACTTAACTGCTCATGGGACTCAACCACATGCTCTGGATAATCATGGACCTTCACTCCTTAAATGTGGACCCACTTTTCCATAAAGAATAGTTTTAATTCAGCCACGTCTGAGGGTCTTCATACATGATCTCTTCATTTAAGGTCCTTCTGTAGCGTCCCAACGATGTTAAAACCTTTAGATCGATTTGCTCTCGTGCTCTGGATGGTCGTCAGTTTGTAAGATGAATGAATGAATTTCCACACAGGACCAGTCGTTGTTGGATGTTGTTGGTTTTTCTTTTAATCGATGAAATGATCATTTAAAAAAATATTTTTTCTCCCAATTTAGTCAAAGCCAATTCCCGGATGGTATTTCCCCTTTACTGCTGCAGACCTCCACTCCTGACTTTCACCTGAAGATCCGTATCACACACGGAGAGACACACTGATCTCCATTATCCCCCATCTCTGTGCAACACCGTAGATCAGCCAGCAGAGGGCATAACTGCAGTTATAATAAATCCCCTGTGGCATTTCACCCTCGTTGTCCGTATAGGTGCCCGGCTTGCCGTAACCCTCAGTATCTTTGGCACTTTACCCTCAGTAGCATTATTTTTAGTATGAAGTGTAAGTAGTTTTGGATAAAAGCGTCTGCTAGGTGCCCAGGTGGCTCAGCGGGATATTCCACTTGCACACCAGCTCCGAGATTCTAAACTCCTCGGTTCGAAACTCAGTGTTGCCACCGGTCAACTGGGCGCCATCTGGTGGCCACAATTGGCAGTGCCTGCAGCAGATACTAATTGGCCACCGTATCTGCAGGGTGGGGGCCAGACTATGTGTGGGTGGGTGGGTGGGTGGGATGTTCATACACTGTGTAAGGACCCTGATTGGCGGAAGAGACGCCTGTGCAGAATATGCATGGACGAGAAGAGGCGTGTACAGCGACGTGCTCTCCTCGGATGCAGTCGGGTATCAATCAGCAGCGGAAGACAAAACTGAGTCGCTAAATCAGGAGAAAATGTGGAGAAAATACAATAACAATAAATCTTCTGCTAAATGCTGTAAATGTAAATGTTTGCTGTAGCTCCTTCAGGTGGTTATTGAACCTCACAGCCACCAGAGGGCAGAATTAGTTTCGTTATCATTTCTAACAGACGCTGCAGGTTTAACTTCCTCAAGCTTGATGAGTGACACTGAAGCAGGCAGGAAGTGAGGAAGCGACGAGAATAAAACACACACACATGAGAGGCGATCATCGCTGGCGTCGGGTGGTTTGTGGAGGAGGGCCGGGTCGGTGAAGAGGAACCTGGGCGAGGGTTCGAGCCGGAGCTGATATGTAGCGCTCATGTAGCACGCTCTCGGGAATCCTGGGGGGTCAAATCAAAGTAAAATATTAATAATCATAAAGAATGATGATCAGTTACATGCAAACTCCACACAGGAAAGACTATTAGATGACTGAGATGACAGCTCTACCCACTGTGCCTCCGTGCCCCCGTGCCGCCCCTCCCTTGATTCATTTTCATTATTACTTTCTTTTTTTACACATTACAGACTCACTAAGCGGAACTCTGAGGCGTCACACCACAACGTTCCACTAGTTCCACTAAAAACGAAAAAGAAAAAACAAACGATTCTGATGTGCGTGAGTGTTTATACGCCACATGATTAGTAATAAACACACCCGGGCTCAGAATGAGAACTGCAGGCCTCTCTTGCTTTCGGCGTGGTCAAAGTTAATAATCTCACTAATGTAACGAGAGATTACCCAAACAGCAAAAACGCTGCATTTAAAAACAATACATTTTAAAAAACGATGCATTTTTAAAAAACCCTAACCCAACTGACCCCTACCAACCCCAACAACCCAAGCGACCAACCCCAGTTGACCCCAACCAAATCCAACCGACCCTGACCGACCCCAGTTGACCCCAACCAAACCCAACAACCCAACCGACCAACCCCAGTCAAGCCCAACCTAACCCAATAACCCAACTTTCCGACCCCATTTGACCCCAACCAAACCCAACCGACCCTGACCAACCCCAGTCGACCCTGGCCAACCCCAACTGACACCAGTCTACCCCATCTAAACCCAACTAATCCCGACTGACCCCAGTCAACCCCAACTGACCCCAACCAACCCCAGTCTCCAAATTCAACCAACCCCAACCAAACCCATCAACTCAACGATGCATTTTACGATGCATTTCAAAAACGATGCATTTTTAAAACAATGAATTTTACGATGCCTTTTAAAAAAGGATGCATTTAAAAAAAGCAGCAGATTTAAGTCATGAAACAAGGCACAGATCCTAAAAGAGTCTGGACTTGTTAAGGTCTGAACTTGAACCCCACTGCAATGCAGCTGCAAAACTCCTTCTTGTTGGTGTCAGAAAGTGTTTGAGATGAAATGAACGATTGATTCAGAGCTGCTGTGCGGTATTTAATGTTACCGTGTAAATGATGAGGATGTGAAACCGTGTGGTGGGAAATTCATGTAAAAATAAAGCAAATCAGAGGAGGATGAATCATTTTTATTTCACAGCACCATCCCAAAACCATCTGAACCATGTCAGAACAAGCTGGTACTGGTTAAACCGGTACAGTTAATATAAACCGAGCTCACTTCCCGGGACCGTCAGTATCGGCCTCGTTCTATTTCTGTCGCTCTCACTTTTGTGTTGTGTTTTGATCAGTCTGGTTTGTGGTTTGGTTTCAGCACTTCCTGACTGTACATCACTGATGGTGTAGCTCACACACTTATCAGAGGAGAGAAAACATCTCAGCCTGGAGAACTTACTTCATATCTGAGAGTTAAACGCTGGTTTAGTTACAGGTGGTGAGACGAGCTTTACCCGCTGCTTAGCTAAGAGTTTACTAAAGAATACGAGTCGTTTCTTTTGACGTGTTCATAAGCCAACGACAAATTAATTATGATCATTACAAGCGTTCGGTTCACCTCCAAAAAAGGATGAATACGTGTCTGTACCAGAGATGGGGACACACAGCGACAGCGCATATACAGTGTATCACAAAAGTGAGTACACCCCTCACATTTCTGCAAATATTTCATTATATCTTTTCATGGGACGACACTATAGACATGAAACTTGGATATAACTTAGAGTAGTCAGTGTACAGCTTGTATAGCAGTGTAGATTTACTGTCTTCTGAAAATAACTCAACACACAGCCATTAATGTCTAAATGGCTGGCAACATAAGTGAGTACACCCCACAGTGAACATGTCCAAATTGTGCCCAAAGTGTCAATATTTTGTGTGACCACCATTATTATCCAGCACTGCCTTAACCCTCCTGGGCATGGAATTCACCAGAGCTGCACAGGTTGCTACTGGAATCCTCTTCCACTCCTCCATGATGACATCACGGAGCTGGTGGATGTTAGACACCTTGAACTCCTCCACCTTCCACTTGAGGATGCGCCACAGGTGCTCAATTGGGTTTAGTCCATCACCTTTACCTTCAGCTTCCTCAGCAAGGCAGTTGTCATCTTGGAGGTTGTGTTTGGGGTCGTTATCCTGTTGGAAAACTGCCATGAGGCCCAGTTTTCGAAGGGAGGGGATCATGCTCTGTTTCAGAATGTCACAGTACATATTGGAATTCATGTTTCCCTCAATGAACCGCAGCTCCCCAGGGCCAGCAACACTCATGCAGCCCAAGACCATGATGCTACCACCACCATGCTTGACTGTAGGCAAGATACAGTTGTCTTGGTACTTCTCACCAGGGCGCCGCCACACATGCTGGACACCATCTGAGCCAAACAAGTTTATCTTGGTCTCGTCAGACCACAGGGCATTCCAGTAATCCATGTTCTTGGACTGCTTGTCTTCAGCAAACTGTTTGCTGGCTTTCTTGTGCGTCAGCTTCCTTCTGGGATGACGACCATGCAGACCGAGTTGATGCAGTGTGCGGCGTATGGTCTGAGCACTGACAGGCTGACCTCCCACGTCTTCAACCTCTGCAGCAATGCTGGCAGCACTCATGTGTCTATTTTTTAAAGCCAACCTCTGGATATGACGCCAAACACGTGGACTCAACTTCTTTGGTCGACCCTGGCGAAGCCTGTTCCGAGTGGAACCTGTCCTGGAAAACTGCTGTATGACCTTGGCCACCATGCTGTAGCTCAGTTTCAGGGTGTTAGCAATCTTCTTAAAGCCCAGGCCATCTTTGTGGAAAGCAACAATTCTATTTCTCACATCCTCAGAGAGTTCTTAGCCATGAGGTGCCATGTTGAATATCCAGTGGCCAGTGTGAGAGAATTGTACCCAAAACACCAAATTTAACAGCCCTGCTCCCCATTTACACCTGGGATTTTGACACATGACACCAGGGAGGGACAACGACACATTTGGGCACAATTTGGACATGTTCACTGTGGGGTGTACTCACTTATGTTGCCAGCCATTTAGACATTAATGGCTGTGTGTTGAGTTATTTTCAGAAGACAGTAAATCTACACTGCTATACAAGCTGTACACTGACTACTCTAAATTATATCCAAGTTTCATGTCTATAGTGTTGTCCCATGAAAAGATATAATGAAATATTTGCAGAAATGTGAGGGGTGTACTCACTTTTGTGATACACTGTATATATATATATGATCTGACATCATTCTGATTGTGTCATTTCTGCTTTCTAATAATAATAATAATAACGCTCCGGCCGTCTTAACCAATGGGTGTGTTGGAGAAGCTAGCTCTCTCTCTACATAGACGCATTTGACGTCGTCCTGTGCTGCGCTCCTGAGAAGGAGGCTGTTCCAAATCCTAGATGCCGTAATATCCTCACTACTGAGGCATCTTAATATTTCAGTGTTATTTTGACTCAAGAACGAGGGAGCATCCGACGCTGCCTTAGTGATCCCAGCATTCATTGCGGGTCGGGTGCTTCTCTCTCACAGAAAAATAAACATGGCTGATGGTGCGGACAAACGAATGTTATTTTCAAACGTAAATAAAATATTACTGATTTTTAACTTGTATAAACTTGTACCGAGTGTTTTTATTTGCAAGTTCGGGCTTGTCAGGAAATGAGATATATAGAGCTTTATATAAAGAGCTAAGAGTAAAAAGATGGTGCAGGTGAATTAAGGGAGACAGTCCAGCCTCTTTGTGGGATAAGCCAACGCCCCCTCTTTTCTGAGTGGTCAATGAAGATAATGATCCACAGCTGCTCCCTTAAATACCCTGAGCATTACACCTGGAACGAAGAGCAGCTGTGGATCATCAGCTTCATTGTAAATAATTCAGTGGCGGTGATTTTGACTTTGGTTGTGGGTGATATTCGAATAGTCGTGGTTTGATTGCTCTTGTTCATGCTCTGGAATCTTGTTTAAAAGTCTTGTTTAGTGTTATTGTCTCGTTCATGTATTGTGTTAGCTTAGCTTAGGGTTTAGGTTGCAGCATTATGTGCAACACAACCAAGTCATGCAGTTTTATAAAGTCGTTCAGCTTTTTATCTGTTCTTTTAAATCTAGATTTATTCACTTTTTTCTTCAGCCAAATGCTTTAATGCAACCCTGTTAGGATACGATTAAACTGCATTTGGAACGACTACCAACCTAAACCCAAAGTTCTGTACTGATATTAATTACATATTTATATTTTATATCAAAAACCTTCACTTCACCTGTTAGGTTGTAATTAGATCAGATTATGTACAGACGGCAGCTGTGCAGGACAGTTTGGATAGATAAGAACGTGTAAATATATAAACTGTAGACGCGTTTTTCATGATTAATGAGGGACACAAGCTCAGCTAACTAACAAGTCAAGACAGACGAGGCAAATATTAAGCTTTGTGTACACACAGGTACGGTGGCCCGCTGAGTCACATCACAACAACATTAAGGAAAATGGAAATACATTCGCAGGAATTCAACATTAAAAACGCTGCATTAAATTAATATTTCCAAAACGCTGCATTCATGGGTTGTTCACTAGGGGCACTTTATAATTTTAGCTGTTTACATTGCAACAAAACCACTTAAGTAAATGCAGCGTTTTTGAAATGCAGTGTTTTTAAAATGCAACGTTTTTGAAATGCAGCATTTTTGAAATGCAGCGTTTTTAAAATGCAGTGTTTTAGTAAATGCAACCCTTCAATAAATTCAGCGTTTTTAAAATGCAGTGTTTTTGAAATGCAGTGTTTTAGTAAATGCAGCGATTTTGAAATGCAGTGTTTTAGTAAATGCAGCATTTTAAAAATGCAGCGTTTTTTAAATGCAGCGTTTTTGAAATGCAGTGTTTCAGTAAATGCAGCATTTTTGAAATGCAGTGTTTCAGTAAATGCAGTGTTTTTAAAATGCAGTGTTTTTGAAATGCAGCATTTTTGAAATGCAGCGTTTCAGTAAATGCAACCTTCCAATAAATGCAGTGTTTTTGAAATGCAGTGTTTTTGAAATGCAGTGTTTCAGTAAATGCAGTGTTTTTAAAATGCAGTGTTTTTGAAATGCAGTGTTTTTGAAATGCAGTGTTTCAGTAAATGCAGTGTTTTTAAAATGCAGTGTTTTTGAAATGCAGTGTTTTTGAAATGCAGCATTTTTGAAATGCAGCGTTTCAGTAAATGCAACCTTCCAATAAATGCAGTGTTTTTGAAATGCAGTGTTTTTGAAATGCAGCGTTTTTGAAATGCAGTGTTTCAGTAAATGCAGCATTTCAATAAATGCAGTGTTTTTGAAATGCACCGTTTTTGAAATGCAGCGTTTAAGTAAATGCAGCGTTTTTGAAATGCAGCGTTTTTTAAATGCAGCATTTTTAAAATGTTTTTGATATTTGTAATGAGTTTTTTTGTTTTTATTTATTTAATGCAGCGTTTTTAATGCTGAATTCCTGTAGATGTGTTTGCGTTGTCGTTTTTTCAGTGTTTGTTTGCTTTATGAATGTTGTTCAATTGCATGTATGAAGCTGGTAAGACCTGAATGACTAATCCGAGTATTATCCGTGTTCTGTGTAGATAAAATATTAATCTGCTCTCACCGGTCAGGTAGACGAGGTGGAATTCTGGGAGGAGGGAGGGACGGCGGTGTTTCGACTGCCGGACGAGGAGGGCGAGGAGGAGGAGGAGGATAATCTGGAGGTTCCTTCATAAAGTAAAAAAAGATAAACATTTAATTTATACACACGTTCACGTCAGTAAACATTTATTATTAGATTATGAATCTTTGTAGGACTGAACCTCCATGTCTCCGTCAGCGCCGCTGCTGTAGCTGATGTTACTCAGGGTGCTGAGCCTGTTACTGCCGCTGCCTGATCACATCACACATCACATCACACCAGAGAACAATTATAATTTACATTTATTAATAACCTACAATTAATGTTAGCAAATCAAATCAAACACACAAATAACTGTCAGAAAAAATAATCAATAACCGCTCCAGCAGCGCAACACAATGAGCACGGTTTATTCTTCATCTTCTTATAAAAAACAAACATATTTTTTATGCATCCCCCCCCCAATTTAGTCATATTCAACTCCCTGATGTTATTCTACGCCTGTAGTATTAATCGCTTCTTTTCACCTGCACCAGGCAGGTTCTGATGGAGATTTGTAACACGCACTGATCCCTGTTATCCCCCGTCTCTGTACAGCAGAGGGCGTAATTCCCACCTCAGATGAGCCGATTGTTGTCCATATTATAGGTGCCTGTCCTCTATGAGGGACCGGCACTGTCAGTCATCTGAGTCTCTGTGCCCCTGCTGGCCTGTAATGGCAAGGCAGGTGGGCATTATATTGCATTGTAAAACTCCATATTAATGAGGATGGATTTGGATCAGACTCTTGGTTTTGTGTCCACATACTTCTGTTCATCTTTGCTTATGGGCCTCAAACCCAGACTGTCCTCCCCGCCCCCCCCCAGGTTTTACTCACTAGAGGTGCTGGAGGTGCTTCCGGTGTGCCAGGTTCCTCTCTGCAGGGGTCTGTTAGCAGGGGGGGGCAGGGTGGCGGCGCGAGGACTCTGTTCGTATACAGAACACTCCATGTTGGTTTGAAAGGGTCGGCACAGGTCCCTCTGTATGGGCGGGGTGATGTCCAGGTCTGATTCCAAAACACAAGAACCGTTAATACTGATCCAGTTCTAAATACTGATAATGTTCTAGAGTATCACCGTGTGTGTATTCTGGAGAACACATCAGATAAATAATATTATACAGGTCAGCTGTTACAAGTAATGGACAACATGCGTAACGGCATCCCTGAGATTTCACTGGTTTTGCTGTTCAGGATTCATTTACAGGAATATCTGATACTACATCAAAAATATGAGTACATTTATGAGAGAGACCCTGACCTGCCGTCCTGCCGCTCCTTCCTTTCTCCTTCTGACGTCTGATGATGCTGTCTCGTAACTTCTGTAAATTCTCCTGATGAACACACACACACACACACACACATTAACACGTACAAATTACATTTAAATACATTTAAGAGATAAAAACCTAAAATAAATAAAGGGCAAAGTATAACAGGTACAAGTGCTTCTAACCACGTAACAATAATAATAATAATAATAATGATTAATATAATAGTTATAATAATAATAATAATAATAATAATAATAATACAAATAATAATATAATATATATATAATGAGAATAA
Organism: Trichomycterus rosablanca; assembly: GCF_030014385.1. Taxonomy (NCBI): domain Eukaryota; kingdom Metazoa; phylum Chordata; class Actinopteri; order Siluriformes; family Trichomycteridae; genus Trichomycterus; species Trichomycterus rosablanca. The sequence continues at coordinate 52,478,028 of NC_085992.1, forward strand.
TAATAATAAATATAATAGTTATAATGATAATAATAATAATAAATATAACAATAATTAATAATAATAATAATAATAAATATAATAATAATAATAAATATAATAGTTATAATGATAATAATAATAAATATAATAATAATAATAATAATACATATACTACTACTAATAATAATAATAATAAATATAACTATAATAATAATAATAATAATAATAATAATAATAGTTATTATAATAATAATAATAATAATACATTTTTCAAAAGTGCTTTACAAATGACAGCAATAAAATAATTTAGTTTAAAAATTATCAATTAAAAGAATCATTTTAAAAGTTCAGGTGTTAAAATGAAAAAAAAAAACGCTAATAAATTAAAATCTTATCTAAAAAGGTGGGTGTTAATTCTCCTCTTAAGTCTGCAGAGGTCATCCGGAGCCCTCAGCTCATCAGGAGGGGAGTTTTAGAATGGGTAAAGCTCGCCCCTTCACTTGTGGAGTGACCGGTACTGTCAGCATGTTCCTGATGGGACCTAAGAACCATGTCACTGAGTCTCTTCTAGTGTGATAACTGCACACATCACTGTGATGAGGGGTCACTAAATGGTCATGAGTATGAGAATGATAGAGATGATAGGACATGGTCACCAGATCTTATAAATAAAAACCTAATGGAGGATTTTAGACTCTCTTATCGGCAGCTTGAAGTTGCTCAACATCTCACAGTGACCAGTTATTTTATATTGTTAGTATTTGTTTTTATTTGTTTATATTTATATTTCCCCTTATAGCGTTTATTTTGTACTGGATCTCCTTCCCGTCCGTACCTGCTGAAACCGGACGGAGTGAGAGCGCTTGTCCTGATCGAACTGCCAGGCTTTAAACTCCTGCACGGCCTCCTCCACCGTGATGGCCCCGACCTTTACCCTCTCCTGCAGGGAGATCAGCTGCCTCTGACCCGGGGTCTTCATGCCAGCGTAGGGGTCGTAGGTGCTGCTGAGCATCCGCTCGGGCACCGGTCGCACCGGCACTGCTGAGGGCATGAGGGAGGACGACGTTAGATCATGCTTTATAAACACGTGTAGGGATTCACTTCATTTATAAACTCGTACCATCAGAAGCTCTGCGGTTACTCTCTGTGTATAAGCAGTTTTTAGTGGAGAACACTGCAAAAGTAGAGGTCAAAGGTCAGAAATCATCATATATGCACAGTTTAATATCTAATTATATTAAACACACAGATCAAATGTAATATACATAAAGATTGTTGATTAAAAATGATATTTAGACCACATTAGAGAATAAAAAGCAGAATTGTGTGTTAGGCGTCCCGGTGCTACCTGTGGAGATGTAGGTTTTACATTCCTCGGGCTCCAGGGTGGAGGGTCGGGGGACAGGGGCCGGGGGCCGGTTCATAACCACAGATGTGAATTTCTCATCCTCCTCTATGGTGTCGTAGATTTCCTCAGGGAAGCACATCTTATACGGGTCCTCCTCCTCCTCCTCGTAGTTCTGCTCGTGGTCAGCGTGCGATGCGGCGTACTCGTCGTATATAACATCCTCCACGCTCTCACAACACGGATCTGCTTTAGCTGTAGATGTAGAACAGTCCCGTAAATATCAGAGCTGGTTCAGTACACAAATCAGTCAGTCTAACAGAGACATGGATCAAAGTTCAGCTTTCTAATTTCTTCACGTTCTACATGTAAAAGCTCTAAATAGTATATAGTATAATATAAGTATAGTGCAGTATAGTACAGTAATGTATAGTATAAATATTGTATAGTACAGCAAAGTATAGCATACATGTGGTATAGTAAGGTATGGGTATGGTATAGTGTAGTGTAGTATAGTATAATACGAGTATAGTACATTTATAGTATAGTACAAGTATGACATAGTACTAGTATGGTATAATGTAGTAGGGTATAATATAAGTGTGGTACAGTATAGTACAGTAACATATAGTTTATAGTGTATAGCAAAGTATAGTATAAATATTGTAAAGTATGCGACAATATAGCATAAATGTGGAATAGTAAGGCATGAGTATGCTAGTGTAGTATGAGTATAGTACAAGTATTTTAAATATAGTACAGTACAAATGTAATATAGTACAGTATAGTATGGGACAGTAGTACAAGTATGAGCATGGTATAGTGTGAGTATAGTACAGTACAGTGCAGTCACGTATATAGTATCAATATTGTATAGTATAGCAATGTATAGCATAGTACGGGACAATATAGCATAAATGTGACATAGTAAGGTATGGTGTAGTGTAAAGTAGTATAGTATAGTAAAGTATAAATATTAAAAAGTATAGTGCAATATCATGTAGTAAAAATATGGCACAGTATAGTATAGTGTAAATAGTACAGTACAGTATAGTATAGTATGGGGCAATATAACTAAATGTGGTATAGAAAGGTATAGTATGAGTATGGTAAAGTATAGTATAGTATTATTATTATATATAGAGCAGGTATTATTTAGGTGGTGGATCATTCTCAGCACTGCAGTGACACTGACATGGTGGTGGTGTGTTAGTGTGTGTTGTGCTGGTATGAGTGGATCAGACACAGCAGCGCTGCTGGAGTTTTTAAACCGTGTCCACTCACTGTCCACTCTATTAGACACTCCTACCTAGTCGGTCCACCTTGTAGATGTAAAGTCAGAGACGATCGCTCATCTATTGCTGCTGTTTGAGTCGCTCATCTTCTAGACCTTCATCAGTGGTCACAGGACGCTGCCCACGGGGCGCTGTTGTGCTGGATGTTTTTGGTTTGTGCACGATTCTCAGTCCAGCAGTGACAGTGAGGTGTTTAAAAACTCCAGCAGCGCTGCTGTGTCTGATCCACTCATACCAGCACAACACACACTAACACACCACCACCATGTCAGTGTCACTGCAGTGCTGAGAATCATCCACCACCTAAATAATACCTGCTCTGTGGGGGTCCTGTGGGGGTCCTGACCATTGAAGAACAGGGTGAAAGGGGGTAACAAAGCATGTAGAGAAACAGATGGACTACAGTCAGTAATTGTAGAACTACAAAGTGCTTCTATATGGTAAGTGGAGTGGTTTTAATGTTATGGCTGATCGGTGTATAGTACAGTATAGTATGGGACAATAGCACAAATATGGTATAGTATAGTAGGGTATAGTGTGAGTATGGTACAGTATAGTAGAGTATAGTAGAATGTAAACAGCACTGAGTAGTTTTTTCAGTAAAACTTCGTTCACACTTTCTTTTACCTTGGAAGAATTTTCTCAGCATGGCGTCTTCTGGATTCACCGACTCATTAAAACTCCCATTCAGCTCATCTTCTATTAATTAAATAGAATAAATCGATTAAATAAATACATAAACTAATTAATTAAATTAATTAATTCAATAAATACATTAAATAAATTAAATAGAATAAAAAAATTATTTAAATAAATCAATTAAATAAATTAAATAGAATAACCCTAAACCCTAACCCTAAATTAATTAATTAAATTAAAAAATTAATTAAATTAAATAAATAAATTAAATAGAATAAATAAATTATTAAATTAAATTAATTATTTAATTAATTTAATAAAAATCTGTTTCGACAAAATGTATAAAATAATTAACTGATTTTACAATCCCCTTTTACCCCGGTGTTCCAGTGTTTCATGTTATTTTATTTGTAGAGAATGTTTATTAATAATCACAGTTATGACTGATGGCCCCGCCCGTTTGAACCAGTACGATTATAAAGCTACTCACGGAACTCCAGGTCTGGATTGAGCTGCATCATGGATTCATAAATGTCCTCTTCAACAGGAAACTCAGCACTAAAGCGGTGTGATGCGTTGGCCATGGGCTCGTAGATGTCTTCATTATCTTCAGTCATCAGAGACTCCTCCATGTGGGACTCGACCAGATCTACCGTCTCCTGAAAACACACACAACACGGAACACGCGTGAACCTCGACCCCTGAAATCAGTTTGATCATCTACACGTGGTTTACAGCCTCGTTATAGATACAGGCTCTGGAAAATATCCAACAAGTACTACATAATAACATACTCAAGATTAGAATATACAATAGAATTATAGAAATAAAAACGTATAACATCTAAAACACCCAGATATTGCACATGGATTCAGTCCTAAACTGTATAGAATTATAGATACATATTCAGTTATAAAACTGTAGAATTGTAGTTATTTCAGATATTTCACATGTTCTCCTGTATTCAAGAGTTGAATGGTTAAAATTTTAGAATCTAAAATTTCTGGGGGGTAAATCAGGCTGTGTGGGGGGTTATTGGGGGTAAATATTGTGTAAATTAATTACATGACATTCTATACATACTATGTCCTAATAATACATCTAAACACAGAGTCTTTAGGGTGTGAGTTCGAATCTCAGCTCTGCTACAGGCAGGCCAGGCGCCTATATGAACAACGATCGGCTCATCTGTCGGGTTGGATGTTGGAGGTGAACACATGAAATCCACCACAGGAACCAACGTCCAGTTACGGGAACCATCACAGGTAACACGATCAGATCTAAAGTTTAGCGACATTTGCACCTTTATATGGATGGAAAACTGAAACCATTTTAAAAATATAGTGGACAAACGTGTGAACTCACGACGTAATGATCCATCAGCTGTCTGAGATCAGAGAATCCACTTTTCTCGGCCAGTGTGTTGGGATAATCCCCGTTTTTATTCACTATGCTGTACGCCTGTAAAGCTCCCGGACATCGAAGCAACTCGCTGGTCAGCTTTTTCAAACCGAACTTTGCTGAGAAGTGAAGTAACGTTGGCAGTTCCATGTCCCTCTCATCTGCAGAGAGCACATTTATATAAACTTACAATTAATTCAACAATTTATTTACTTGTGTTTGATGTTATAGACTGAACTGTGGCGTAACATTAAAATAGGATGTAAAGAAATCCTACTTGCTGATGCGTTCCCCTCCTCAAGCTGATTCACTCCAAATACCTGCAGCCCGTTTAGAGGTGTCCGTTTTGTTAGTGACTCTGTAAGCAGGTCGTCCACGTCCTCCATTATGTTAGATGTGATATTAAAAGCCTGCAAAATGTCATTAAACATCAGTATAAATTCAATTCAATTCAATTCAATTAAACTTTATTGTCATTATACAATACAGGGTTGTACAGTATAACGAAACACTGTCAGGCTACATCTCCAGTGCAGACAACGAAAGACAATAGTGCAAAGACAATGGGGGAGGGGATGGGGGAGGTTACCAAAAATTTCCATACATAAGGTGCATAGACAAGGTGCAAAGACGATACAAGGTGCAAGAACAAAACAAGGTGCAAGAGCAGTACAAGTTGCATAGACAAGTTGCATAGATTTGAGGTAGTGGATTTAGCAGCTAGGTTTAGGTAAACAAAATTTGAGGTAGTGGATTTAGCAGCAAAAGTCCAGTAAAAGTGTGAGTGCAATGAGTTTATTGTGCAGGGTTGGGTAGTGACAGTCATAAAGGTAAGTTATGTCCTGGTAGTTGTTGTAGGAGTGACCAGTTTAACCGCTCGTGGGTAGAAACTGTTCTTAAGTCTGGTGGTTCTGGCTCGAATGGTCCGGTACCTCTTCCCAGATGGTAATGCACACATTACTCTGTTTTTGCTAAATATATAAATATATATAAATCTGGTGCAGTGGTGAAAAAACACGCTAGCACACCAGAGCTGGGATTTAGAACTCGTTGGTTCGAATCTCAGCTCTGCCATCTGCCAGGCTGGGCGGCTATATGAACATTCAGGGTGGGGAATAAAGCCAGATCAGGGTTCCTTATAACTGATGCAATTACGACCTCTGCTGACTGATCGATGATGCTGCACAGAGTATGTACGTACACAAGGCTGATCCGCATATGAACTCGCCTCAGGTGCAGGTGAAAAGATGCAGCCGGTGCTGCACACGTGTCGGAGGGGGCGTGTGTCAGGTCGCTCTCCTCAGTCAGCAGTGAGAGGGGAAGTGTAACGCAACCAGGGTGATTGGATATGACTAAATTAGGGAATAAAAATTGGGGGGAAAATGCAATATATATATAACTTTTGGAACACAGACTGGTTTGACTGCATACTGACATAGACTGCATTATCAGGTGACATTGGAGAAACCCACTGGAGACCCAACTGTGCAGCCAACCATCACAAAGTCATGATGGTGCAGAGACATGACAAGAATCAAGAAATCATGTAACAAGGTAAAATAATACAATATAGAACTGTTTACACCACCAAATTAATCTTCTATATTGCTCTTTTATTATTATTATTATTACTTTTATTATTATTACTTTTATTCATAATAATAATGATAGTAATAATTATTACTATTAATTATAATAATTGTGATTATATATTATTTGTTATTATTTTTATTTTTACTATTTATTATTATTATTATTATTATTATTATCAATAAATTATTATTATTACTATAATTATTAATATCATTAATATTATTATTATTGTTACTATTATTATTATTATAATAATAACAATAGTAATAATTATTACTATTAATTATAATAATTGTGATTATTATTTGTTATTATTTTTATTATTACTATTATTTCTATTACTATTATTATTACTGCTAATAATTATGCTTATTTTTTATCATTATTTTTATTATTATTATTATTTTATTATTATTATAATTATTATTATTTTATTATTATTTTAATTATTTGTACTGTTTTTTATTATTTTATTATTATTATTATTATTATTATTATTATTATTATTATAATCTTGCCATATTTCATTTTATGTGTATGTAAACTTTTGATAGTTACTGTGGACAGTTTCAGGTCGTTCCTGTACCAGCATCTCTTAGTTTTACTGTTTTTATTGTTATAAATGTGAACAATGGATGTTTTTATAAACTAAATTCAGAAGTAAAACCAACACAGATCCACCAGTACGATCAGACTAAATAAATAAATATGAATTAAAACAGTAAAATAACACTGATATAAACTAAAGCTAACAGCAGACGGCGTGTACAGTAGAAATGTGTGATTATTACCTGACACATGAACTGTACGGGATCCAGAACCTCCTCAAGATAACGGCTGATCTCCTCCATCTTGGTGTAATACGTCACAACTGATGAACAAACAACCGACTCGCCGCAGTAAAGTCGTACTGAAACCTCACCGGCGGGCATCTCTGAAACCATAACGTCTATTAAAATCACTCTACAGTATCAACAGTACTGATCTGAACAGTAATAACAGGTCAGAATGAGTTTTATAAACACAGAAGAGGCTGTAAAAGTCACCTGCAACACATTCCAAAAAGTTGGGACAGTAACGCGTTTATCACTTTGTAACGTTCTTTCTCACGACACTTAAAAGACGTTTCGGCACCGAGGACGCCGAGCGATGACGTGTTTCTGTTGTTTTGTCCCGTTCTTTCTACACAGAATTATCTCCAAATTCCCTGAATGGTTTAATGATATTCTGCACTGTAGAGAGAGAACATGCAAATCCCTTCCAATCGTTTTATGAGGAACGTCGTTCTAAACATTTCAATAATTTTCTCACACATTTGTGGACAAACTGGATCCTCTGATCATCTTTACTCATCAGAGACTCTCAGCCTTTCCTGGATGCTGCTTTTGTACCAAACCATGATCACAATCACCTGTTCACATCACCTGTTTAACATCACGTCATTATTTAGTGTTTCATCTCATTACTACTACATTCACCCCCGTCCCAACTTTTTTTGGAATGTGTTGCAGGCCTGAAATGCAGGAATGGATGATTATTAATAAATGAAATGAAGTTCAGACGTGAGATCACGTAACAAGTTACGGAATATGATATAAACCAAATTAACCATCTATATTGCTGTATTATTATTAATAATAATTATTGGCTATTATTACTATTACGAATTTTTATTATTTATGTATTATTTGTTATTATTTTTAGTTTTACTATTATTTATTATTATTAGTAGTAGTACAGTACTAATATTATTAATTGTTATTATTATTACTATTATTTTATTACAATTATTAATTATTATTATTAACAAGAATTATTATTACTATTATTATGAATCAATGCTAATAATAATTATTTATTTTTCTATATTATTTTTATTTTTACTATTATTTATTATTATTATTTATTTGTATTATTACTGTTAGAAGTATTATTTATTATTATTACTACTATTAGTAGTATTATGTCACATTGGGAGCCTTTGTGTGCTTCAGTGTGCCTATGTGCCACACCCCTCTCTCACTGGGAGCACACCTGTCCTCTGCCACGCCCCAACTCATGATTGGTTCTCCTGGACTAATTAGCTCCAGCTGCTCCTGATTTAAGGAGGCAGCTTCTCCACAGACTCTGGGAACTATTTGGCTTGACTTTGACTTTTGTTTGACTACTATTGTGGCTCTGTATGGATTCTGGTTCCTAGCTCCAGGTTGTTTCTAGCTCTTGTTACTAGCTCTTGTTACTAGCCATGTTCCTAGCTTTAGGTGTTAGTCTTAGTTAGCTGTGTTTTACTTTAGTTTCACCTTGTTTGTTCTGTCTTGTCTTTTGTTAATAATAAATATACTTTGTTTTGTTACATCTCTGCGTGTGTCCTCCCCTTTGTCTTGTCCTTAGCCCCCACCTGACAATTATCATTAGTAGTACAGTAATAATATTATTTCTTATTGTTATTTATTTCTTATTTGTTATTTTATTTGTACTATTATTTCTTATTATTATTACTATTATTTATTTTTATTATTATTTCTATTACAATCATTAATTATTATTAACAATTATTATTACTATTTTTAAATAATGCTAATTTATTTTTCTTTAATATTTTTATTATTACTATTATTTATTATTATTATTATTATTGCTAATAATTATGCTCATTTATTATTATTATTTATTATTACTATTAATTATTTTTATTATTTTTACTATTATTTATTAGTATTATCATTAGTAGTACAGTGCTATTATTATTAATTATTATTATTGTTTATTTTTATTACTGTTATTATTATTATTATTGATAGTATTGATGCTTATTATTATTTATTATCCATGATCATTATTATTATGATGATGATGATTATTAATATTATGTATATTTATGAAATCTTTATTATTAAACCTTAATTAATAATTTAATGTAATTTTTTAACCCTGCGTATTCTATCAGCCACAAATGATGAGTTTTGATTGGATTTTTAAGTGACTGTATGTAAATCTTGACTCTCCTGTTAATCCCCTGAGCTCTAGATCAGAGTTTTTACCAGAACTGAGATGCAAATTTCACCAAAAGTGAAAAAAGTTTCTTTGAGGAACTAAAACGAAGTTCCGCTTTAGGACCGAAACCCACCGGGTGACGGAACTTTAACAATAAATTCATTCACTGCAGTTCCTGACACTCGTTCTGCTGAAGCTGCACAATTAAATTCTACTTCCATCCTGTCTGGGGCGGGCAGCCTGTTCTCCATGATGATATAAACGTCCACCTGAGTCTGAAAACACAGAGAAGATTCTGTCATTACTCTTTACATTTTTAACCACAGGAAATGTTGCCAAGCAGAATTTAAATAAACGATAAAAATAAATACTAGAAAGAACCAGGATTAGGCAACACTGACACTGACAACGATTCCACATAAGTGATCGATGGTACTGCACAGAGACGGGGGATAACGGAGATCAGTGCGTGACTCTCTGTGTGTGATACAGATCTTTGTATGAACCCTGGTGCAGGTGAAAAGAAGCGGTTGGTGCTGCACACGTCAGAGGTCTGCAGCAGTAGAAGGGAATTGGATACGACTAAATTAGGAGGGGATTAATGCATTTAAAAAAAAATTGTCTGGCCACATGTGTCTTTGCAGCAGCAGATCTTACTTACATTTAAGTGACTTACAGTACTGTGACGGTATATAGGCTAAGCAATTGAGGGTTAAGGACCTTGCTCAAGGGCCCAACAGAGGCAACCTGGCAGTGGTAGGGCTTGAACCAGCGACCTTTTGATTACTAGTTCAGTATCTTAACCACTAAGCTACAACTGCAAGTGTCTGAGACAGTGAAGCCAAAGTGACTGGCACTAGTACCGTGCTAGTTAAATGTACTTGGTACTTACTCCACACAGGATCCGGTCCGGCTGGACGGTCAGACACGCCCTCTCCTCTGGTACTGGTTCAGATCTGGTGTTTATTTCCTGAGGTGAGTTTTCATCCGGCACTCCGAGATCCTCCTCAGGTGGTGGAGGAGGAAACTGGTCCGGTAGAGGAAACTCCTCAGGATCGTCTAGAGTAAACTGGTCCATGTTTTGTTCCAATGGAGGTAAAATATCCTCAATCATCAGCTGATCCTCAGAGGTGCTCATGTTCCCTTCAAAATATTACACATCCATAAATACCACATCAGGACACGCCCATGATTTAATGTATACATGATCAGCCATAACATTAAAACCACCTCCTTGTTTCTACACTCACTGTCCATGTTATCAGCTCCACTTACCATATAGAAGCACTTTGTAGTTCTACAATTACTGACTGTAGTCCATTTGTTTCTCTACATGCAGGTCCTGATGAGGTCCTGTTTAGACCTGATGGGATCTTAGACCACGTTTTGTTTCCACCACAACTCGTTTAGAACTCAGAGCCCAGCTAACAGTGGGTCAGGTACCCGGGACCAGGACTCCAGGGGTGGTGGGAGCATAGTGCTTAGTGGGTAGAGCTTTGGAATCAGCCACTGTTGGGCTCTTGAGCAAGGCCCTTAACCCTGACTGCCACAGGAGTGCTGTACAATGACTGACCCTACATTCTGACCTCTGGGACACCCGGTAAAAGCATTTCATTGTTTTGTACACGTACATATGTATTTATGATGAGTAAAGACATTCTATTCTAATTTATTTAACTCATTCAGATCTCAGTCCACAGCTAACAGTGAATTATGGGTAATAAGTTCCAAATGGCCACTTGTCAGAAAAGTACACTGAGAGCAACATGTGCTGCCTTCAAGACGTCATCTTTTCCAAGGACGTCCAGCATTTTTCACCAAGACGACGCAAATCCACCTGCTGCACACATTACAAAGGCGTGGCTGCAGAAGAAGGGGGTACGGGTACTGGACCGGCCTGCCTGCAGTCCTGACCTGTCCCCAATAGAGAACGTGAGGAGGATTCTGAAACGACGACGACCCCCCGTACTGCTGCACATCTTAAGACGTGTTTGCAGGAAGAACGAGACAAAATAAAAGCTGAAACACTAAATTACTCGCTCTCCTCGGTGCCAAAACCTCTTTTAAGTGGTGAAAAGGAACGACGACGTTACAAAGTGGTAAATGCTTTACTGTCCCAACTTTTTTGGAATGTGTTGCAGGTCTGAAATGCAGGAATGGATGTTTATTAATAAATGAAGTTGAGCAGATAAAAGCTTCATCCTGTCTGACATCTAATTAATGTCAAAGTTAGTGTAAGGAAGTGTTTATATTATTATTTACATTTTCCACGCTGAAAAATCATATATAAATAAGTGTTTACGACACTGTACGCATCATAAAACTAAAGTGTAAAAACGTAAACAATATCCGGTATGAATATAAGCATGTATTAATGTTTGAAGTGACGGGTGTGAGTTCACACAGCTGAAACCAACAGCAGCTTCAGTTCACACGGCTCGAAAAAGTCGATGGTTTTTCTGAGCTGCTGGTTACTGTAACTCAGTCCAGCTAAAAATACAAGAATTCTATAAGTAAACCCACATGTTCTAATGTAGCTACGACCTACATCTGTTGCACAGTTCATCCTTCTGTTTATTATAAATAAATGTGTGAATAAACTGTAATTTGGCGACGTATTAAAAAAGAAACGTACAAAATCAAACTCCGCTTTTACCCTGAGTATTAAATTAAATCCACAACCACGAGTCTTCAGTAATTAAAGAAATAAAACTACACCGATCAGCCATAACATTAAAACCACCTCCTTGTTTCTACACTCACTGTCCATTTTATCAGCTCCACTTACCATATAAAAGCACTTTGTAGTTCTACAATTACTGACTGTAGTCCATCTGTTTCTCTGCATGCTTTGTTAGCTCCTTTCACCCTGTTTTTCAATGGTCAGGACCCCCACAGGACCCCCACAGAGCAGGTATTATTTAGGTGGTGGATCATTCTCAGCACTGCAGTGACACTGACATGGTGGTGGTGTGTTAGTGTGTGTTGTGCTGGTATGAGTGGATCAGACACAGCAGCGCTGCTGGAGTTTTTAAACACCGTGTCCACTCACTGTCCACTCTATTAGACACTCCTACCTAGTCGGTCCACCTTGTAGATGTAAAGTCAGAGACGATCGCTCATCTATTGCTGCTGTTTGAGTCGCTCATCTTCTAGACCTTCATCAGTGGTCACAGGACGCTGCCCACGGGGCGCTGTCGGCTGGATATTTTTGGTCGGTGGACGATTCTCAGTCCAGCAGTGACAGTGAGGTGTTTAAAAATTCCAGCAGCGCTGCTGTGTCTGATCCACTCATACCAGCACAACACACACTAACACACCACCACCATGTCAGTGTCACTGCAGTGCTGAGAATCATCCACCACCTAAATAATACCTGCTCTGTGGGGGTCCTGTGGTGGTCCTGACCATTGAAGAACAGCATGAAAGGGGGTAACAAAGCATGTAGAGAAACAGATGGACTACAGTCAGTAATTGTAGAACTACAAAGTGCTTCTATATGGTAAGTGGAGCTGATAACATGGACAGTGAGTGTAGAAACAAGGAGGTGGTTTTAACAGAGCTCCTGATTACTAACAATCCACTTCCTGTTTATCTGAGTGATCCACAGATTTAAATTAGACATACCCACTTCCCTCCGAATATTAATTTTCATTCTCAGCACAGCTAAAATCTCGCTCAGTCATCTCGTTCATTTGTATTAAATATCTGCACATGGGTTCAATTTCCATTCTTATAAGTGTGTAGGATTCGGTCCTGGGTATGATCCCCGGGTGGGGCTTTCTGTGTGAAGTTTGCATGTTCTCCCCGTGTCCGCGTGGGTTTCCTCCGGGAGCTCCGGTTTCCTCCCATGCCAAAAACATGCCACCAGGCTAATTGGAGACACTGAATTGTCCTATAGATACCCGGCCGCAAGATGCACAAACCAGTGCACTGTAGTGCCGGTCCCAAGCCCGGATAAATAGGGAGGGTCGTGTCAGCTTGTTTTAAGCTGGGGTGAGAGCACAGGGTCAGTTAATGTACGACACCCCTGGAGCCGAGAGGGTTAAGGGCCTTGTTCAAGGGCCAACAGTGGATGCATGGCAGAGCTGGGATTCGAACTCTCAACCTTTCAGTTGATAGTCTAAAGCACCACCTACTAGGCTACTGCTGTCTCTACCATCATACCTTGTGGATTTTTATATAATGATATTCACCGAGCAGGTATAACATCATGAGCACTGAGAGGTGAGGTGAACAACACTGATTATCTCTTCATCACGGCTCCTGTTAGTGGGGGGGGGGGGGGTATATTATATTACGCAGCAAGTGAACATTTTATCCTCAAAGTTGAAGTTAGAAGCAGCAAAAATGGGCGAGCGTGAGGATCTGAGGGAAAAATTGTGATGGCTAGACGACCGGGTCAGAGCATCTCCAAATCTGAAGAAGTTCATGCTGGTTCTGATAGAAAGGAGTCAGAATACACAGAGCAGCACAGTTTGTTGTGTATGGAGCTGCAGAGCTGCAGACCAGTCAGGGTGCCCATGCTGACCCCTGTCCACAGCCGAAAGCACCAACAATGTGTACGTGAGCATCGGGAACTGGACCACGGAGCGATGGAAGAAGGAGCACACTGGGGAACACACGGCACCAGGATGCATTATGGGAAGAAGGCGAGGCGGCGGAGGCGGTGTGATGCTCTGGGCGACGTTCTGCTGGGAAACCTCGGGTCCTGCCATCCATGTAGATGTTACTCTGACACGGAGCTCCTACCTGAGCATCGTTACAGACCATGTTCACCCTCTCATGGAGACGCTTCCCTGATGGCAGGATGAAGCTCCCTGCCACAAAGCTAAAATGCTTCAGGAACGGTTTGAGGAGCACAACGACCAGTTGGCCTCCAAATTCCCCAGATCTCAATCTAATTGAGCATCAATCAAAAAATCTTGGTGCCAGATACCACAGCACACGTTTAGGGGTCTAGTGGAGTCCATGCCTCGACGGGTCAGGGCTGATTCGGCAGCAAAAGGGGGACCAAGACAATATTAGGAACGTGGTCATAATGTTATGCCTGATCGGTGTATATTATATAATGATAAATGTTACTTTACACTAGAGGCAGTGTAGATATGCTTAGGGCACGATTACCAGTAGTCATATTCCAAAATTCTAAGAATCTTGCTACAGTACAATGGATGTGTACATGGTGTACGTGACAAGAAGTGCGTCAAGTGCATTATAACACCCAAAACCCAGTCCTAGCTGATTTAGACCAGTTCCTGTTGTAGTTTACCAGTATATAAAAGTGATTTTATATTATCACATGTGTGAGACTGTGTAGGTGTGATTCTTCCCTGCAGACACGATTAAAACTCGATTAATCTACTCATAATCCTCATAATTTAGCCTCTGACCCATTTCATGATGGTTTTTCCACCACAACATGATATAACTTCATCAAACTAGAACAAAAGCAGGTAATTTGGATATATTGATTCCTTGGGCGGGTCTGACCCTCATCTGGGCTCTACATCAGGGTCCAGAGTCCATCCATCGATCTCCTGCACTACTTTATTTATAACATAAGCAGCGTTTCTCAGTCCTGGTTCTTGACCACCCATGTATTTAACATTTAGGACATCTGAGCATTGTTTTAAGCTCTGATCCACCCAGTTTAACCCAGTTCTGAACTGGGACCTGCAATATGGGGGTCCATCATTGAGCACCTCTTATTAAGTGAAGCTGTTAGAGTAAATATAGAACACGTACCGTTAGCGATGACGTCTAGAACGGTGGAGACGTACAGCGCCGGTTCGTCCTCAGAATCCAGCTTCACCCAGTTATCCCAGTTCTCAAAACACTCCAGCAGTTCATCCCTCTCAGACACGCCGCACAAGAACGCCACCACTTTACTGGCGGGGTATAAAAGCGTCTCCAGGCTGTTCCGCACCCTGGGCTCGTTTTGAATATCTATTAACGCCTCAGAGAGCAGAAGCAGGGTGCATTTACTGGAGCTGAACCGTGAAGCATCCTGGTCTTCTTCTGAACCTTCTCCATCCACCAAATAAAACCTGATGGATCCTTTAGGGAAGTGATGAGACACCTCCAGGACCTGCTGCAGATACGTGGCCCAGTCCTGAGCCTCGCTGGTGTGAACGATCACCACCGAATCCATGCTGGAGCACCCGGGGAGGCCTGCCATCAATCAGAATATAAACACGTTAGTCTGTAAAATATCACCCTCCTACAGCCTACAGTCAGTCCGGGTTCAAATCCCACCAAGCTTCTAATGGAGGGAAACTAAACCTGAGGAGAGAATTTAACCTCCGACCCCAACATGAAGAGACTCTTTCTTCTCCTCAACCTAATAAGTTACCAGAGTAAATAATCAGCACCCAGCGCTGCACCCAACTGTACCGTGGTTTTACCTTCTACTGTCTACTTCTGACACCAATCCATTTATTTCACCAGCAACACCTGACCTGGGACGCTGTCAAATTAGCAATGTACCTCTGTAAAACTGTAAAACTTAAAGAGTACATGAGTAAAATTAGAGAGTACCACTGTAAAACTGCAAAATTAATAGAGTACCTCTGTAAAACTGTCAAATTAATAGAGTACTTCTGTAAATCTGTAAAACTTAGAGAGTACATGAGTAAAACTAGAGCGTACCACTGTAAAATTAATAAACAAAGAGAGTATATCTGTAAAACTTAAAGTACCTTAGTCAAATTTAAACCTCTGTAAAACTGTAAAATTAAGAGAGTACATCTGTAACATTGTAAAATTGAGAGTACCTCTGTAAAATTAATAAATTAAGAGAGTACCTGTGTAAAATTGTAAAATTAAGTCTGTACCTGTGTAAAACTGTAAAATTTAGAGAGCACCTAAAATTGTAAAATTGAAAGTACCTTTGTAAAATTAAGAGCACCACTGTAAATTAAAAGAGCACCTCAGTAAAATTTATCAATTAAGAGAGTACCTCTCTAAAACTGTAAAATTAAGATTGTACCTCTGTCAAATTAAAAGAGTACCTCTGTAAAACTGTAAAATTGAGAGTACTTTTGTAAAACTAAGACAATACCTGTGTAAGCTAATAAATTACTTGTAAAACTGTAAAATGAAGACAGTACCTCTCTCAATCCTCTCTGTATACAAATAAAAGTATAACAAATGAGTAAAAAAGGATTTGGCTTCAACCTTTAACATAAGTATGTTAATATTACAGTAAAATACAGTAAAATAAGTGACAGTTCAGTAAAATAAAGCTTTTGTTTACTAAGATAAGAGAGGTAAGAGACTTTATTGATCCTGAAGGAATTTGCAGTAAAGGCTGAACTGATTTGAGATTATTGAAATGTCACCAAGTCTGTGTAATTTACCCCCCACTGTAGGACTGAAGGTGTAATTCTGGTACCTGTCCTGATGAAAAGCACCAAGCTTCAGGTTAATCGATCCACTCCTCCAATCATCTGTTTGGCCATGAAATAAACTTCAGCTTCACTTCTAAAACACATGAAATGTATTTCTGCATTTC
Organism: Trichomycterus rosablanca; assembly: GCF_030014385.1. Lineage (NCBI taxonomy): Eukaryota > Metazoa > Chordata > Actinopteri > Siluriformes > Trichomycteridae > Trichomycterus > Trichomycterus rosablanca. Next base: position 52,494,793 of record NC_085992.1, read on the forward strand.
CTGCTGCTGTGTGACGGCGTCACTTCCTTAAACACTTTCTGAAACACACACACTTCCTAAAACGTCTCTGTGGCCGAGGGGTTCAGAGTAAAACTGTCATCTATACCTACAGAACCTTTAACACACTGCAGCGCGGTTTCCCTACAGCGCTCCGTGTACAGGCTGTGTTCAGGGTCATGCAGCAAACTGTATGTTCTTCTAAATGTTCTTTATCTTCTGTTTAAATAAATAAAACGTAAATGTATTCAGGATTTATTTAGAATGAATTTTTATTTTATTTTTAAACGGCTTGTGTGACACACTCAGATCTCAGAGATTCTTAATGAACCCCAGTTACACCAGTTCACGCTCCCCTGCTCATAACAGTGCATTTACGGGTGTGTTTTGCCTCCTCTGGAGCAATTCGCTCTCCTGGGCGTTTCCCTCATGAGGCCAAACATATCGCAACAGCGGGGTGAGGAATCAACAGAATCCTGACCATCATCATCAGTGGAATACCGAATCAGACCGGACTGAGTGCAAATGCAAGTGTACAAACCAAGGAGCTGCGAAGAAAATGGAGAGAGGCTGTGATATATAGAAGCGACTTTGACACATGCTGGCCAAACTAGGCAGTGCAGAGGGATGCAAAGGTTACTGTCAACTGAGAGAGGTTGCTAGATCAGCATTACGTCCACAGTTCCTCCTAACTACCACTTCTAAATGACATATTTGACAGAAATTGGAACTTGTATGCTGGATGTTCCCTTTTTTATATCTGCACAGTGGTTTATGGATTTTATTTAGCTTTATTTTACTTATACACTCAGTAAACTGCTGACTGTAGCTTGTTAGTTGTTATGTGTTAGCACAGGGATTAATTATTCTTCGTAATTGTCATTAGTTGTTCATTCCTAAAACAAGTCTTAACAATAAAATTAGTTCAGTTCAGTAATCCATAAAGTTCCACCCATTCTAAATAAAAATCCACCTTCCCTGACCACGGAGCTTGAAGTACAGTGATTTAAAGTATAAGTTGTGGCCACTTTCTTTTAGTGACTCCCATTAGGGGGCGCCACAGCGGATCATTAATCTCCACCTCACCCTGTCCTGAACCTCCTTCTGTGTCCCCCTAAACTACCTGCAGATCCTCCCTCATCCTCCTCAGCACCTTCTCGGTCCCCCTAAACTACCTGCAGATCCACACCCATAAACCTCATCCTCCTCAGCACCTTCTCCCTATAGAACTCTCATCCCTCCTCTGCACATGCTCAGATCGTCTCTGCTCCGTCCCTCTAATAAACTCCGTCCTGATCCCGACCAGAATCTCAGCATCTTCATCTCATCACCTCCACTCTGGTACATACCCTTCTATCACAGAACACCACCCACTCCACCCTCCGCACTCTCGTCTTCATCTCTCTACCACACTTTCCGTTACTCTGTACACTCTCATCACCTCGGCTCTTTGCACCTTCACCCTTCCGCCTCCCGTCCTCTCATTTCACACACGCTCAGTTTCTTTCCACCACTATACGGCCTGAAATTATTCGAGTCATCCACACTTCTCAGTCCAGCGGTGATACAGATGTTTTTTAGTGTTTGCTGCTGGTACTGAACCTCAGTGTGTCAGCTGGGTCCGTCAACCACGGATATTAAAGCACCAGCATCTCATGGTCAGTAACTAATTACTTCAACATGAAAAAGATCTGCTTAAAATCTTTATTACTAGATTAATATAGACATAAACGAGTAGCTGTAAGTCCTGCAATCACGTTAGGTGCTCACAGTGGTCACCATAAACATCCGTTTACGAGGAAGGACGTTTAACATGTTTGCTGCGTGACGCCTCGCAGATCTTTGCTTGTACACATCACACACGGTTCGACAGTCTTCAAACAATCATGAATGTGTGTGGTGTTCAGCTGTGTTGGTGGTTCTGTTCCAGAAGTTCTGTTCTAGTTTTATTGTCATTCATACATTTGTGAGCAGCAATCGTTCGTTGAAATGTGTGTTGAGAGGCTCTGGAACTGTGCTGGAGAAACCTGTAATGAAATAGCTCAGAGACTGGACTGTAAGTAGGAAAGCTTTATTCTTGTCTGTAGAGAAGGATCACACCGACCAAGAAACTCGGAGAGTGTGATGAAGAAGTTTTATTTAAGTGTTATCCCTGATGTACCCTCAGTCTGCACCCTAGCAAGTTCTAGAATGGCCAGATAACTCCGCTACATCCATGAAAGTTTGAAAAACAGGAGTATAACTATGAGGAGTTAATGCACAAGTGATTAAAATTATAATCAGAAGGCTATAATATACATTTACATAAATATACTCAGAACAACTGTGCAAAACCAAATAAGAAAATAGAAAAATCGAAAGTGATAAGATTAGGAATAGGGTCATTTAATCGCAATAAAATTAGAAAATAAAATAAAAATGCTGCCGTAATTTAATTTGGATTTTTATAAGGGTGTAAACTATACAGACTGCTGTATAAACACCAATGAGGCATAACATTATGACCACCTCGTGACCCTGTCGCCGGTTTACCACTGTTCCTGATAGATACTGACCACTGCAGACCGGGACACACCCCACAAGAGCTGCAGATTTGGAGATGCTCAGACCCAGTCGTCTAGCCATCACAGTTTGGCCCTCATCAGACTCGCTCAGATCCTCACGCTCGCCCATTTTTCCTGCTTCTAACATCAACTCTGAGGATAAAATGTTCACTTGCTGCCTAATATATCCCCCCCACTAACAGGAGCCGTGATGAAGAGATAATCAGTGTTATTCACTCCACCTCTCAGTGGTTATAATGTTATGCCTGCTCGGAATACATTAGTTCTTTAACTGAATACCTGAAATGTATAATAATGTTAATTTATTCATTTTTAACAGCAACATTTTGCTCGTCCTGCTGCTTAAACCTGCGTAACACACTCTTACATGGCATCGTTATGTTTGGGTCACTTTTGTTCTAAGAATGGTCCACTACCCAAATACAATCAGATCAGTCGTGGTTCTGTGATGGACCAGGAATTTGGAAGGGCGGGGATCTTTACAGTTAGAGATCTGCGTACCTAATAAATTGGCAACAGAGCAAATAGATATAGTTTTTAATCTCAAGGTTCAGTTTTTAGTTTAGTTCATGTGGGTTTATGTGGTTTGTTAGTTTTCTTTAAGACTTTAACCTTTTTCTACAGTTTGGTTTTAGTTTCAGTATTTCAGTAAAAGTTTCTCTTTATTTATGAAGCTGTTGATCCGGTGATCTGTTGATCTGTTTATATTAAATCCTCCTGCCGTTTATTAAACCGTGTTGTAGTATTTTTAGAGTCGTGGTTTCCTCTGTGGTTACCTGTTATGATAAGCACTTTTTCTTTGAACCTCCTTTTCTACATTTGTTAACTCTTTACTAAACTGATGAAAGTCGAATTATTAAAGCATCTGTTTATGATGGTTTCTAGTCTTTTACCTTTTTCTCTTACTTAACTTATTGGGTAGCAGGGCGGCACGGTGGCTTTGTGGGTAGCACTGTCGCCTCACAGCAAGAAGGTCCTGGGTTCGAACCCCAGGTGGGGCGGTCCGGGTCCTTTCTGTGTGGAGTTTGCATGTTCTCCCCGTGTCTGCGTGGGTTTACTCTGGGTGCTCCGGTTTCCTCCCACAGTCCAAAGACATGCAAGTGAGGTGAATTGAAGATACTAAATTGTCCATGACTGTGCTTGATATAAACTTGTGAACTGATAAACCTTGTGTAATGAATAACTACCGTCCTGTCATGAATGTAACCACAGTGTAAAAACATGACGTTAAAATCCTAATAAACAAACAAACAAACATATTGGGTAGCACCTCAGCAAGAAGGTCCTGGGTTCAATTCCCAGGTGGAGTGGTCCGGGTCCTTTCTGTTTGGAGTTTGCATGTTCTCCCTGTGTCTGCAATCAGGTTGATCTGAGATACTAAAGTCCCCCTGGGTATGAGTGTTTATGTGTGTATCTGTGATGGACTGGCGACCTGTCCGGGGTGTCTCCTACCTTTCGCCCAATGAATCAGACCCACCGCGACCCTGACCAGGATGAAGCGATGGTAAAACAGAGAGTGAATGAATGAATAAATATTGCAAAGCTTTATAAGCATAATTATGTGTTTTTCTTTACATCTTAAGTCACCTACATGTTGTTGTTTACTAACTGTCAGAACAAGGTTGATTTCAAGTGATGATAAAATAAATTATTGATTATTTTTAATAAGGGCAGTTGTAGCCTAGCAGTTAAGTAATCATAAGGTCGAATGAAGGTTCAAGCCCCATCACTGCTCAGTTGCTCAACTGCTCAGCCCTTAATTGCTTAGACAGTATACAGTCACAGTACTGTAGGTCGCTTTAATTAAGTGTCTGCTAAATACTTAAATGTAAATGTGATAACAACTTGAGCTTGCTAGTGGGTCAGCTGAAATTAGATAGATAGACAGACAGACAGAAAAATGAATAGACAAACAGACAGATAGGTTGATAGTTTATTTATCTCGAGGGAAATTATTGGCCTCCAGTAGTTGAACAAGCAAAATAAGAAGAGCTAATACAAATACAAATAAAGTAAGTAGGGTGTAGCGAATGTACAACGTGCATTTATACATTATACAATATACGGTATGCAAAAAAGTATGTTCAAATTGTGCATCTGGCCTAATAATAGGAGCAGTAGTGTATGTATTCTTATGAACAATATATACAGTACAGATATATAAGTATAAATATAGAAATATAGATAAAGATATCGTTATAGGTATTAATAAATACAATCAGGTCAGTATCTATCAAAAGTGCTCCAAGGAAGGAACAGTGGTAAACCAGCGACAGGGTCATGGGCGGCCGAGGCTCATTGATGCACGTGTGGAGCGAAGGCTGGTCCGTATGGTCCGATCCAACAGACGAGCACCTGTAGCTCAGACTGCTGAAGAAGTTCATGCTGGTTCTGATAGAAAGGTGTCAGAATACACAGAGCAGCACAGTTTGTTGTGTATGGAGCTGCAGACCAGTCAGGGTGCCCATGCTGACCCCTGTCCACCACCGAAAGCACCAACAATGGGCACGTGAGCATCAGAACTGGACCACGGAGCGATGGAAGAAGGAGCACACTGGGGAACACACGGCACCAGGATGCATTATGGGAAGAAGGCGAGCGGGCGGGGGCGGTGTGATGCTTTTGGTGACGTTCTGCTGGGAAACCTCGGGTCCTGCCATCCATGTGGACGTTACTCTGACACGTAGCTCCTACCTGAGCATCGTTACAGACCATGTTCATCCTCTCATGGAGACGCTTCCCTGATGGCAGGATGAAGCTCCCTGCCACAAAGCTAAAATGCTTCAGGAACGGTTTGAGGAGCACAACGACCAGTTTGAGGTGTCGACTCGGCCTCCAAATTCTTCAGATCTCAATCCAGTCGAGCATCTGTGGGACGTGCTGGACAAAACATCTTGGTGCCAGATACCACAGCACACCTTCAGGGGTCTAGTGGAGTCCATGCCTCGACACCTCTACCAACACAATATTAGGAAGGTGGTCATAATGATATGCCTGATCGGTGTATAGGTGTATATAGGGGTAAATGTTAATTTTAATATCAGATATAGGTATGAATGAGTATAATAGTGGTAATATACAGAATAGTAATATACAAATAAGATAGATAGATAAAAAGAAGTATTGTATTAGATATATTGTATTAGATAATAATAACATATAGATGATAATAATAATAATAATAATAATAATAATAATATAAAGTATAACTGATACATACATATAGGTATAAATATAAGAATGTTTAATATTAAAGATAAATATGTAAGTTTAGATTTAGTTTAGCGTCTCCACCATCATGTGGTGTTAAACAGTCTGACTGCCTGGGGAACGAAAGACAAAGTAGAATAAGTTCAAGTCACCTTGGCATATGTCGAATATACTGTTATATTTTGTATTTTAAGTTATTTATTATTAAATATTATATTAACATTTGCATTTTCGGTGTTTAGTTAGCTACAGAGGTGGCTAACACTACAGTATAGACTCGTTAGTATATGAATAGTATGTGACTCGTTACTGCCCTCTGGTGTTCATTCCGCGCTGGTGCACTCATCAGTAAATACAGACACAACATGGCTACCAGCGGCAGCAGGGAGTGGAGATCCGTGTGTGAGAAATTCCGGCTCTCTCAGGATCTCTCCGATATAGAGTCTCGAAAAGATCCCGAAAACGATCCGTTCCGCTCTAAATACAAAGCCAGGGATCTGCTGAAGGAGATCTACTGCACGGTAAAGAGCGTGAACAGTGACGGTGAGGAGGGGGATGTGGACGGTGTGGCTGCTACAGCGGTGGATGGAGATTCTGCAGCCGGGCTGAGGGCCGCCAAACTCGGCGTGATCGATTATTATCTCGGCGTCAATCATATAGAGACGGAGGAGCTGTCTGCTGGAGAGGAATACCTCATGAACTGTATGAAATTACTGGAGCAGTGTTCAGTAACCCGGGAGAACGTTTCTCTCTTCATACAAGTCCGGGTAAATAAATAACATCCATTAATATTCATATTATACTTTCGTACTAAATAGTATTCCAGGGTAGGAAGGTCAGGAAGGCTGGTGTACTAGTTCTACATACTATACAGTACACTAGTATGCATACTAGGCTATTCTGTTCCATATATACAGCCTGGTATCTAGTGCTACTAATTCAAGCCCTACTACATCAGGTAACCGCTTTTGGACCCCTGAGCAAGGCCCTTAACCACCTACTGTTCCCAGTGTTTATCCCCAAGCTTCACTAAAATGAAAACAAGTGCACTGTATAGTGAATAGGGTTAACAGGGTAAACAGGGTGTGGTTCTGGACACCATGCAGTGCTACCACCAGCAGACTTCTTTTCTGACCTGACTCTTTTCGATTGGCAGAACCAGCTCGGCATCTTGTGGGCAGGACGGGACGAGACGGAGAAAGCTCAAGGCTTTTTAGAGACGGCCGAGTCCATTTACGTTCGCTACGTGAAAGAGGTAAGAGGCTTGTGTACGTACCTCCCGCTAGTCACAGTACAGAACCCCAAAATTCCTTCACCCCACCACAGTCTCTGCTACTCACAAATACAAACATGACGGATTCCGAAAATGACGTGAGTCGCTTTACGTTTTAGGACGGGCAGCCCCCGCTGGATCTGGTGGATTTCTTTGTGCCGGAGGAAGACGCACCGTCCCAGCAGGAGAGGACGAGGAGGTAACGCCATCCTCTTCTTATTTATTTATGTATTTTTAATGTATTTATTTATTTATTTATTTATTTATGTATTTATTAATGGATTTATTTATATATTTATTTATGGATTTATTGATTTATTTATATATTTATTTATGGATTTATTAATTAATTTATTTATATATTTATTTATGGATTTATGTATTTATTTATATATTGATTTATGTATTTATTGATTTATTTATATATTTATTTATTTATTTATTGATTTATGGATTTATTTGAAAATGTATTTATGGATTTATTTATGGATTTATTGATTTATTTATATATTTATTTATGGATTTATTTATATATTTATTTATATATTTATTTATGTATTTTTTTTATTTACTTTTGTATTTATTTATGTATTTATTTATATATTTATTTATGGATATATTGATTTATTTATGTATTTATTTATATATTTATTTATGGATTTATTTATTTATTTATATATTTATTTATGGATTTATTAATTTATTTATGTATTTATTAATGGATTTATTTATATATTTATTCATGGATTTATTGATTTATTTATATATTTATTTATGTATTTATTAATTTATTTATTTATGTATTTATTGATTGATTTATATATTTATTTATTTATTTATGTATTTATTTATTTATTTAAAAATGTATTTATGGATTTATTTATGGATTTATTTATTTATTTATATATTTATTTATGTATTTTTTGTATTTATTTTTGTATTTATTTATGTATTTATTCATGTATTTATTTATATATTTATTTATGAATTTATTTATATATTTATTTATATATTTATTTACGGATTTATTGATTTATTTATATATTTATTTATGTATTTATTGATTTATTTATATATTTATTTATGGATTTTTGTGATTTATGGATTTATTTATATATTTATTTATGGATTTATTTATATATGTTTTTATGGATTTATTTATGTGTTTATGGATTTATTTATATATTTATTTATGGATTTATTTATATATGTTTTTATGGATTTATTTATGTGTTTATGGATTTATTTATATATTTATTTATGGATTTATTTATATATGTTTTTATGGATTTATTTATGTGTTTATGGATTTATTTATATTTTATTTATGGATTTATTTATATATGTTTTTATGGTTTTATTTATATTTTATTTATGGATTTATTTATATATGTTTTTATGGTTTTATTTATGTATTTTTATATATGTTTTTATGGATTTATTTATATTTTATTTATGGATTTATTTACATATTAATTGATTGATTGATTGATTGATTTATGTATTGATTGTCTCTGTGTTACAGGTTTGAGATGGCGTACACACACACACTGTATTACCTGGCTCAGGTGTATAAGAACCTGGAGCAGTTCGAGCGAGCCGGGCGCTACTGCCACAGCACGCTGCAGCGCCAGCTCCAGTTCAACCAGTTCACGCCACTGGAGTGGGCCATCAACGCTGCCACGCTCTCACAGTACTACATCACCAAGGTAACGAGGAGCGGGATGTAAACCTTAATTCCATGAAGTATGTGGACGCTTCTCCTGAATATTGACGTCAGGTGTTCTAAAGTCAGTTCTGTTTTGTGGAAACAGTATGGGGAAGGTCCTGTGCTGTTCTTACATGACTGTACCCTTTTTTACTAAAGCAAGAAAGCCTTTTTTAACATTTATATCATTTAAACCGTGAACGTCTGACCTGTTATTCATTAACTGATTTAATATTCAGTTTAAAGTCTGACCGCATGTAAATCTGCATGTAACATATCCAATTCCCCTCTACTGCTGCAGACCCCCACTTTGGCCCATATGGGTCCGTACAGAGATCCGTATCGTGCACGGAGAGTCACACACCGACCTTCATTATCCTCCCTGGTGCAGCACCATGGATCAGCCAGCAGAGGGCGGAACTGCAGCAGTTATGATTCATCTTGGTTTCAGCTCCGTGTCTGTGTTTAGCAGGAGCTGCTCAGTGTGTTTATCATCATCGTCCTGCTCTCAGTCACTTCCCTACGGAGCCCCTTAGGGGTCACTAAGGAAAAATATATATATGAAGAGCGTAATCCGTACCCTCGGTTTAGAAATCCGTACCCTCGGTTTAGTAAACCGTACCCTCGGTTTAGTAATCCGTACCCTCGGTTTAGTAATCCGTACCCTCGGTTTAGTAATCCGTACCCTCGGTTTAGTAAACCGTACCCTCGGTTTACGGTTTAGTAATCCGTACCCTCGGTTTAGTAATCCGTACCCTCGGTTTAGTAAACCGTACCCTCGGTTTAGTAATCCGTACCCTCGGTTTAGTAATCCGTACCCTCGGTTTAGTAAACCGTACGCACGGTTTAGTAATCCGTACCCTCGGTTTAGTAATCCGTACCCTCGGTTTAGTAATCCGTACCCTCGGTTTAGTAATCCGTACCCTCGGTTTAGTAATCCGTACCCTCGGTTTAGTAATCCGTACCCTCGGTTTAGTAAACCGTACGCACGGTTTAGTAAACCGTACCCTCGGTTTAGTAATCCGTACCCTCGGTTTAGTAATCCGTACCCTCGGTTTAGTAATCCGTACCCTCGGTTTAGTAATCCGTACCCTCGGTTTAGTAAACCGTACCCTCGGTTTAGTAATCCGTACCCTCGGTTTAGTAATCCGTACCCTCGGTTTAGTAATCCGTACCCTCGGTTTAGTAATCCGTACCCTCGGTTTAGTAAACCGTACCCTCGGTTTAGTAATCCGTACCCTCGGTTTAGTAATCCGTACCCTCGGTTTAGTAATCCGTACCCTCGGTTTAGTAATCCGTACCCTCGGTTTAGTAATCCGTACCCTCGGTTTAGTAATCCGTACCCTCGGTTTAGTAAACCGTACCCTCGGTTTAGTAATCCGTACCCTCGGTTTAGTAATCCGTACCCTCGGTTTAGTAAACCGTACCCTCGGTTTAGTAATCCGTACCCTCGGTTTAGTAATCCGTACCCTCGGTTTAGTAATCCGTACCCTCGGTTTAGTAATCCGTACCCTCGGTTTAGTAATCCGTACCCTCGGTTTAGTAATCCGTACGCTCGGTTTAGTAAACCGTACCCTCAGTTTAGTAAACCGTACGCACAGATTGTCTGCGCTACAAGTTTTACTGTGCGCCCACACCCCGTTTTACGGTAATACAGTTGCGAAGCATTGAAGAGGATAAAGCATCTTTTTACAGCTGGGGTGATGGGATAGCAAACTTATTAAAAAGTCAAATCAAAATCTTATCAAATGCCACCCCACAATCATAAATAACACGAGTACTTAGCTTGTGATTTGAGAGTATTCTACCTTAGGAATTTAAAATAATAGGATTGCAAACTAACGTAAAGTGAAATGTACAGTGTAAATGTCTGAGACTCATAAAGTCAGTAAGTAGAAGTAGAAGTATTCTTTAAGAGTCTGATGGGGTGATTTGATAATAATTTGATTTGCATTTTACTTTACGTTGGTTTGCAATCCTATTATTCTAAATTTCTAGGGTAAAATAGTCTCAAAATCACAAGATGAGTACTAGTGTTATTTATTTATTTATTTATTTATTGTTTATTTATTGTTATTGATTTGACTTTTTAATAAGCTTGCTATCCCATCACCCCAGATTACCACAGTAAAGATGTATGAAATGTATTCCATTAATAAAAGAGTTAATGCTCTTAAAGAAAAAAGTGGAGTGCTGATAATAATTTGATTTGCTTATTTTAGACCTTTCAAATTGGTCTGTAACAATTCCACTTGTTTTAATGGAATTTTAAAATTTTACATTTGAATAATTTTACCATGGTATGTCTTTTGTTGCCTCTATATATATATATATATACAGTATATGTGTGTGTGTGTGAGTGTGTGTGTGTTATTATATCTAATATATAGTATATTAAGCTGCAAAAAGATGCTTTATCCTCTTCAATGCTTCGCAACTGTATTACCGTAAAACGGGGTGTGGGCGCACAGTAAAACTTGTAGCGCAGACAATCCGTGCGTACGGTTTACTAAACTGAGGGTACGGTTTACTAAACCGAGGGTACGGATTACTAAACCGAGGGTACGGATTACTAAACCGAGGGTACGGATTACTAAACCGAGGGTACGGATTACTAAACCGAGGGTACGGATTACTAAACCGAGGGTACGGATTTTGTCTTCACATATTTTTTTTCCTTAGTGACCCCTAAGGGGCTCCGTACTTCCCACCATGTTCTGTTTTTATTTGTTTATTTATTTATTTATTAGGATTGTAAGATGGTGTCTGTTTTCCGCTGTGGTCCTGTTTATGACAGGGAGGGTAGTTCCAGGCTACCCACGATTCATCAGTTCAGGTTCAATATCAAACACCGTCACAACTGACACACGCGGACATGAGGAGAACATGCCAAACTCCGTACAGAAACCTGGGAATTTAACCCAGGGAACATCTCACTATGAGGTGACGGTGCTACCCACTGGAATAATGATATGGACCTTTTCGTTTTGTTGGTTGTTTCGAGGTGGTTCGTCACTGGTTAAGCGTTAAATAATGATAATTAATAATTAGTTCTAATTTCAATCACTCTCACCTGGGGCGCTGTTGCAGATATCATTGCTGGGTCATTCCTACAATTCGGTGCTTTGTGTGTTCCCAGTACTGATGATTGTATTTATTTAGTACATTTTAAACAATACAATTTCTTACAAGTACAGTGGTACCTCTAGATACCAGCTGCTCCACATACGAGCTTATCGAGATCCGAGCCGAGGCTCGGACAAAATTTGTGCTCTAGATACGAGCCCAGATCCAAGATACGAGCCGGGCTGGAGCTTCGGGGACGCTACCGCTAGTTTGCGCGTCGGCGCAAGGGAGCCGTTTCAAAGGAATTTCCCAACTACTACTACTACTACTACTACTACTACTACTACTACTACTACTACTACTAGTACAGTACTCGCTCCCACAATCCTCGCTCCCACAATCCTCTAGCATCCCCTCATCCCGTTCTTCTCATGGGTCCCAAGAAAGTAAGTGCAAGTGACAATGGTGAGAAGAAGAAGAGGATGATGTCGATTGAGTTAAAGCAAGAGATAATAGAAAAGCATGAGCAAGGCGTGCTTCTTATAATAATACTGATTATTACGTATTTATACATTTTCTTACTGTTTTTTATACATTTTTATTTATTTATTTTGTTATGTTTATACTTGTGTTTTTCTTAATTAAAAACGTGTATTTTTTCATAATTTACGATATTTTGGGGACTTGTCAGAGGGCTGGAACGGATTAATTCTATTTCCTTTATTTTAAATGGGGAAAATTAGTTCGAGATACGAGCTGCTCTACTTACGAGCTCGGCTCTGGAACGAATTAAACTCGTATCTAGAGGTACCACTGTACTAAACACGATGTTTTCTACCCCCCCCCCCCCCCCCAAAATAAAACTACTGTATACACACTGTTTTTATCTGTTAGATTCCCCACGTCCCCAGTGCTGTACCTTCTGATTTAGTGATGATATATGAGGTTCATTACTGTTTAAAGGCTTGAAGTCCCTCTAAACCCTGGATTTTATTGCTGATGATGAGGGTTTTCCACTCGTCCCTCAGGTTGCCGTCCACCCTGTTATCTCTTACTACTGTTTCTTAAAATGAAGAGCTGTTTTACATCCTGACATCATTTCCTGGAGGGAAAACAACTGTGGAAGATGAGCGGCTTATTAAACTCCTCATTTTAATGTTGTTTTTTACACATTTTATCCTAAAAGTCTTATATGGTCAATAACATGTCCACCCTGTTACAGGATATATGAGAGAAAGCAAAACGATTTATTCATTTAAAAAATAATCACAATAAAAAGCAGAGAATTCTGTGTCTGAACTCACTTTTATGCTAGCATGGTTTTGCTCACTCGCTAGCTAATGGCTAATGTTATGTCAGAATGTCCACCCTGTTATGGTCCACCCTGTTACAACCTAATACGTAACAGGCTGGACGTCACAGTGTGTATGAGGTGCATGTGTGATTTAGCTTGACCAGTATTAGTTTGGAAAATATAACACGTCCTTTTATAATAAAACATGAAAAACAAATAAAAACAGTTTCATTTTCAAACAGTTTTAAGGTCCAAAAGGCACCGAATCCCAGGAACGACCCTGCAGTGATTTACAGTACACGCCTTTCACAGGCGCCCTGATAATGAGTACAGTGCTGTCTGAACTGAACTGGACGGTTAGAGCTTTCTCTGTGGTGGTTTGTTTTTTTGAGCTGGTATTTAATCCCTGCAGTCGCTCATGGAGGAAAATTCTACTGTACCTGTTGAATTATTTGCTGGCACTATTTTTGGCAGCGTGCCGTGTTCAGTAATCAGTGATTTCTAACTGAAGCTGTCGGCCTGAGAGACGAGAGCGGCGAGACGTAAATGTAGTCGAGATGATCTGCAGGACGGATGCCTGCTCTCACGTCTCGTGTTTTTCTGCTTTGTTTACTCACCGATTCTCTGATCACCGCTCTTCTGTTCCGATGTTTCTGTCGTGTTCCGTTAGACGCGGTACACGGAGGCGCGACACTGTCTGGCTGCCGCGAGCGTCATCGCTGGACTCGCCGGAGACGTTCCATCAGAGGCTGCAGCCAAAGAAAGTACGTCTGACCACGAATTTACAACCCAGACAGGAAGAAGCCCAGATGTTTCATCTCCTGTCTGAACTTCATTTCATTTGTTAATTCCAAAAAAAGCTGGGACGGTAAAGCATTTACCACTCCGACACCGAGGACGCAGAGCGATGACGTGTTTCTGTTATTTTGTCCCGTTCCTCTTGCCAACACAGGTTAGGACTGCAGGCAGGCTGGTCCAGCACCTATACCCTGTTCTAGTGGTTTTGCATCCACTAGAAGACACCCCCCCCCAGTCTGGATGGTTATTTTGGGTTCGTTCGGTATTTGGGATTCCTCGTAAACAGTGTTTACAACCCAAATTTACCACACACACACACACACACACACACACACACACACACACACACACACACTCCAACATATTATTATTATGATGACTGAGTCTCTGTACTACAGACCTCACTGTAAATAACACCATGTTTACCTGAGCGGTGTGTTTAGTAACAGAGCCGCAGCTAAATATATCTATAATACACTTCCTCCAGGTGTTATGTGTATGGTATCATTTTCTTGATCTGTAAATAAATAAATCAACTTTTTTATCGTTCTGGTTCTCAGGTGAAGCCGAGTGTGAGAAACGTGAACAGCTTCGTCAGAAAAGAGCTGAGATCGCTCGATGTTGGATCAAGTACTGCCTCAATCTCCTACAGGACGCCAAAAAGCTCCTGGAGGTAAATCGGCTCTAACAGATCAGCACGAGTCTTTATAAACCTCGTTTCCAGAAAAGTTGGGTCAATTAAGAGTAAAAGCTTGTGGGTAACTGGTGAGGGAATCATAAGTGGGTATAAAAGGAGGATCCACCAAAGGATCAGTTGAAAAAGAACGTCTCAACACAAGACCGTCTACTGTACATGATATTGTGAAAAGGTTCAGTGAATCTGGAGAGAATCTCAGTCCATGTAGAACAAAGACAGAAACCGCTGCTGAATGTCTGTTTATTTCTGCATTTTCTACCATTTTCCTCAGATTTAGTGCAGTACATTTTGTCCTCCTGTGCTGGGGGTCCCTGATTGCAGTCGAGGAGGGTAAATTTCCTTAGCGGACCCCTTCTTTTCACCCCTGCACTCTGCACAGGCGCCTCTGTCTGCCAATCGTGGTCCTTGCACAGCGTTTGATGTTAGTATCTGCTGCAGGCACCGCCAATTATACCCTCTAGATGGCGCCCAGCCGACCGTTGGCGGAGCTGAGATTCGAACCGAGGAGTTCAGAATCTCGGCGCTGGTGTGCTAGCGGAATATCCCGGTGTGTTCGTTACCTTTGATCCTGATTTGAGTCACGATACTGTGATAAATATAATCACACAGGCTTGGTAGTGCGTCAGAAAATTGTTGTTACGTGACACAGTCTGCCGCTGCATCGAGAAACACAACCTGAAACTCTATTACACGAGCTTTCTGGGCCTGAGCTCATCTCGGATGGACCGAAAGACAGTGGACACGGTGCTGTGGTTCAGCTCGGTTTCTGGAAGAACAGACGTCCAGCTTGCCATGCTGAAGAGGGATGGCACAGAGGGGCTTTGGTCACTCACCCTCACCCTTTCACACACAGTCAATCCTGTCTGTCTGTATGTACTGTAGGTGCCCGACTGGCCGATAGCACGACAACGATTCAGACCCAGCAGAATTGATCGTTCCTCGATCTCGTGGAGATTAAAACGGTTCCATCTAATAGTTCTTTCTGATCTTTTTAGGACAACATCGGAGAGCTGGACCTGGACCGTCAGGAGGAGCTTCAGCGCGCGCGCCGCGACGAGGAGGAGGAGAAGGAGCGAGGAAGAAAGGCCGCCGTGCTCTTCGACTCCGCCGACACGTTCGACCTGATCTGCAGCCATGAGGAGAAGGTGAGCTCCTCGTACCCGCTGAGCTTCCACGAGGCCCGGGCCGTGTTCCTGGCCGGGCAGGGCTACGTGGCGCAGGCCAAAGAGTACTTCGAGATGGACGGTCACGTGACCGATCACATCGAGATCCTGCAGGATCACAGCGCCCTCTTCAGAGCGCTGGCGTTCTTCGAGGAGGACCTGGAGCGGCGCTGCAAGATGCACAAGCGCCGCGTGGACATGCTGGAGCCCGTGTGCCGCGACCTGAACGCCCAGTACTACCTGCTGATCTGCCGCCAGATGCAGTTCGAGCTGGCCGAGACCTTCTACGAGATGATGGACCTGAAGCTGGCCGTGGCCGAGAAGCAGGACCAGCTGGACGCCCACACCGTCAAGAAGTTCAACCACCTGTGCTCCTCGTCCATCAAGTACTACCGGGCGTTCGTGGACTCGGTGCGCTCGCCCGAGGGGAAGTTCCCCGACCGGCTGGAGGACGACCTGCTGAGGCCGGCGCTGGTGGCCGAGTTCCGGATCGCCCGTCTGCAGAGCAAGCTCATCACCGCCGACCCGGCCGCCCAGCTGGAGAACCTGAACCGCTCGCTGGAGTCCTACAGCTTCGTGGTGCGCTACTGTGAGGAGAACCCGGACGCCAAGACGGCCGTGGAGACCGAGCTGGAGCTGAGCGAGGAGATGGTGTCGCTGCTGCCCATAAAGATCAACAGGATCAAGGGGAAGTTGGCGTCGTCCAACTAGCAGGCGGGTTCATACGGAGATCTGTCTCTGTGCTGCGCCGTCGATCAGCCAGCAGAGGGCGTCAATGCTGCAGTTATGAGGAATCCCCTCCGGCGGAGTTATACCCTCCTCATAACTGCAGCATTGACGCCCTCTGCTGGCTGATCGACGGCGCTGCACAGAGACCGTCGGACGAGCCGGGTTGTAATTCCTAACTATAAATGTCTTGTACCGCGTTCTGCTGCTGCTACTTGGACGATTAATCACAGTCAGCACGATAAATCACTACCACATAGAGCAAAATAAAATAACTGCTTTACTGCATGATTCAGTCGTCGCTAATTTATTAAACTGTTTGCTGGTGTCTCTAATATTTACATTAAACACTAAATAATCACCTGCATTTACTCTCAATAAATAATATAAACACTGAGATTAGTGTGTGTGTTTAATTCCAGTTAGTTTGTTCCGTTTTGTTCGGCGCTCGGCTTGAGCGGTAAACTTTCATCAGCGTGTGCAGCAATTTTAATAATTTGTCTTAAAAGCAAAGAACGTTTCACTTGAGTCTTTTTTCCTTGAGTGAAAGTCGTCAATAAACAATAAATCTGGAAACTGGTGCTGAATGTGTGTGTAGAAATTCATTGACTGCAACTGGTGTTTTTTGTGTTTGCACTCATGGAACATTCACACATCAAGTACGTGGAACAGTGGCTTGATTTCTTGCTCCATATACTGAGAGGAAATATATCCACGAACCACCCAAAAAGCTCTGCAGTGAATTAGAATCGGCTAAAATATGAACAAATGAAGTCCCCAAACTGTCCTTAAATCCACTACATGCACTATACAGGTGTCTAAACCTATTATTATTATTATTATTATTATTATTGCAATACAATCAAAATAAAAAACAATAATGTAAATTTATCATAAAATAACATTAATAATAATAATAACTACAATAATATTTAACAGTATTAATAATAATAATAACAATATTATTAATATAAAAAATAATAATAATACTAACAATAAAAATAATAACAAGTACAACAATAATAATAACAACAACAATAATAACAACAACAATAATATTAATATTAAAAAAATAATAATAATAACTAATTATATTACAAATAATAAACATATTAATAATAACAATAATAATATTAATGATAACAATAATAATAATGTTAAAAATAATAATGATAACAATAATAATAATAATAATATTATTAATATAAAAAAAAATTATTATTCAAAATAATAATAACAATAATAATAATATAAAAAATAATAATAATAATAATATTACAAATAACAATAATATAAAAAAAAAAATAATAATAATAATAACAACCTTCAGCTTCACCTGTTTATGAGGTTTGTATGAAGAAAGCTGGTAAATTATAGTGGTGTTTATTTAATTACTGGTTCCTTCTTGGTGAGACTGTGGTACTGGTGTTATACTGGTGTTATACTAGGATGATGAGTAATGGTGGAGCTCTGTGGCTCAGTTCAGATCTGTTGTTGACGGGAGATGATAAACAACGTGTTTATTACTGTATAACGTCTCTGTCCTCAGAACAGACGTGTACTAACATGTCCCATTTATTAAGGTCATGATGAGGAGTTCCTTATTACAGCAACAACAGAAACGGCGGCGACTGTAGTTGGGAAGTACCGGAAAGATCCGGTGATGGTGAGTGACCTGAGACAGAAAGGGAGAGAAAAATAAGGAACAAATGGCGCTCTCCAAAAAAGAAACATGTACAGCGAAAATACAGCATTTAATCCGTGATGGAGTTTGTTTTGTTTGTTTTATTAGGATTTTAACGTCATGTTTTACACTGTGGTTACATCATGACAGAAACGGTTACTCATCACTTCTCAAGGTTATATCGAACACAGTCGTGGACAATTTAGTGTCTCCAATTCACCTCACTTGCATGTCTTTGGACTGTGGGAGGAAACCGGAGCACCCGGAGGAAACCCACCCGGACACGGGGAGAACATGCAAACTCCACACAGAAAGGACCCGGACCGCCCCACCTGGGGATCGAACCCAGGACCTTCTTGCTGTGAGGCGACAGTGCTACCCACTAAGTCATCGTGCCGCCCCCGTGATGGAGAGACAAATTTCTGTTCTTACTCCCCACTGGAGCACAATTCATTTTTATTTTCTCTTAATTTGATAAGAGAAAGGTTTGATAAGGTGGGGCGGTCCGGGTCCTCTCTGTGTGGAGTTTGCATGTTCTCCCCGTGTCTGTGTGGGTTTTCTCCGGTGCTCCGGTTTCCTCCCACGGTACAAAGACGTGCAAGTGAGGTGAACTGGAGACACTAAATTGTCCATGATTGTGTTTGATATAAACTTGTGACCTGATGAGTCTTGTGTAATGAGTAACGACCGTTCCTGTCATGATGTAACCAAAGTGTAAAACATGACGTTAAAAACCCTAATAAATAAACAGACATTTGATTCTCATTTTGTCTCTCATAGTTGAAGTGTAGCTATGATGAAAATTACAGACCTCTCTCATCTTTCTAAGTAGGAGAACCTGCACAATCAGTGGCTGACTAAATACTTTTTGACCCCACTGTATATATATATTTAAACATTCCAGACCTTTGTTTCAAGAAATTTTAAAGAAACTTTAAATTTTAGTTGAATACCCCTGTCGTAGAACGTCGACCACGCCCGAGTGTTTAGCTTTACCAGAATTGTGACTCACACCGCTGATGATGACCTCTTATAAACTCCCAAAACTGCAGTGTCAGATCCTTACAGAGTTCTTAGTTTCATAGTCTTTAGAACTGCAGGTTTAAGCTGCACCATCACCAAGTTTCCACTGTTGGGCCCCTGAGCAAAGGCCCTTAACCCTCATTTGCTCAAACTGAAGGTTTGGATAAGTCTGAGTTAAATGTTTTAAATGTGAACATCTTAATGATGCTCCTGGTTTTGCAATGTGCAGTCCAGCAAGCCTTTGTATGTTCAGGTGTCCATGTATTTTTGATCATATAGTTCATCAATCTGGAATGTTTTTCAGAACTTCAGATTCCAGAACAACATCTAAGGGTGACAAATTTCTCTAGCAGTGAGCTAACATTCTAAACAAGATAAAATCTAAAGACTCAATTGAGTTTTACAGTATGTTTGAGGGGGTTTGATCAAAGCTCTCCTGTATTGGTGCCCACATGAAGTTTGTCCAGAGTATTTCTGCCCTGTGCCCAGTGTTTCCTAATGAGACGATGACCAGGATGTTGATAAAAATAGAAAAAAAAAAACATTATACCTTATAAAAAAAGCACAGAAAGAATTAATTCATAAAAACATTAAATCTGTAGAAAATTTAATAATAATAATTAAGAACTATAACAACAATAATAATACAATAATTATAATAATAATAAACAAATATAACTATACTATAAATAATAATATTAATAATGTTATTAATAATAATAATAAACATAATAATAGTGTACATTTATTAACAGTATTAAAAATAATTATTACTATTTTGTGATAATAGTAATATAATAACAACAACAATAATATTAATATTAAAAATAATAATAACAACAATAATAATAATAACAATAATATTAAAAATAATAATAATAACAATAATAACAATAATAATTATAACAATAATATTTAAAAAAAATAATAACAATAATACTAAAAATAATAAAAATAATATTAGAAATAATAATAACAATAATAATAATAACCAATCATAATAATAATCATCCAAAATAATAATAAATAATAATAATAATAACAATAATAATAATAATATAAACAGTAAGTTCAGTACCAGAATAAATAAAAATAGAAATAAATAAGTAAATAAAATAGATCTTTTATATTATGTTTAGTAAATGCATAATAATAAATGATTATAAATAATTATCATTTTATATTAAGATTAATAACCATTATTTATTATTTTAGCTGTTGGGATGTGAGTTTATTTACATGTACATTTACATTGTCAGCATTTAGCGGACGCTTTTATCCAAAGTGACTTACATTACAGTTACAGTATATTATCTAAGCAATTGAGGGTTAAGGGCCTTGCTCAAGGGCCCAACAGTGACAACCTGGCAGTGGTGGGGCTTGAACCAGCGACCTTTCCAGTACTCGTAACCACTAGGCTACAGCTGCCCTGATTTATTTAGTTTATTTAGGTTTATAATTTGTGTTTGAAATCTGTGGAAGCTGCAGGTCATCATTTTTAAAGATCCGTGATGATGAGCTGTGTGAGTGTGAATGATGGAGCAGGAAATGATGTTTAGTTCCGACAGACTCGACATGATGATTAACACCGCCGTCCACAAACTCCTCCATCAGAGGAAACTCATCAAGCTTCATGTTCCACACCATCATCACCCAAACACACGCGATACCCACTCTGTAATGATGTAATGATACCCATCTGATGAACCTGGACTCTCATTATTGTGTTTACAGTGTGTGTGTGTTGTGTGTGTTGTGTGTGTGTGTGTGTGTGTGTGGTTGAGTGTCGGACGTGTTTTACAAAACAAACACAACGTTTCTCACCACTATAGTACCTCCACCATTAAACCCACCCACACAGTGTGTTGAAGCTGCTGTGTGGGAAGCGCCAACACCCTTCTTAGGTGTCCGTGTGGTTTCTCGGCAGTTCCGTTTACTCTGCTGACCGGTACGTTGGGAAACCAAATTCCCCGAATTGCAGAGTCGGGTTTGAACCCTTGAGCAAGAGTCACAAACTCAGAGGAAGTTTATTAACATGAGAAATAAGGACGTTCACACTGCCAAAGCTCAGATACAGAGAAAATAACAATAGGAAAAGACAAATATATACAGAACAGTTACAGATGTATCATTTATTTATTTATTTATTTGTTTATTAGGATTATAACAAGATGTTTTACACTTTGGTTCCACGACAGGACAGGTAGTTACTGCTTACACAACATTCATCAATTCAATGTCATGAACAATTTAGTGTCTGCAAAAACCTCCCAGAGGAAACCCACACGGACACGGGGAGAACATGCAAAACTCCACACAGAAAGGACCCAGTCCGCTCCACCTGGGGATCGAAGCCAGGACCTCACTGTGAGGCGACAGTGCTACCCACCCTCACACAGTGTTGTGCCAGTTCACAGCTTTTCTGAACTAGTTCAAGTTCAGTTCATACATGCTCAAAGTGAACAGTTCATGTTCAAAGTTCACAATTTTAATTCTGAACTAGTTCAAAGTTCAGTTCATTTTACTTTTTTCGTGAGATATTCAAATAAATACTTTTTTTCACACTACAAGCTAGAAATCACTATACGTTCTTTGAAACTGCTCATTGTAGACATTTGCTCATGACACTGCAATTGTGGGTTTCTTACCAGGTGATGAAACTTGCAGCAGTACAGACAAGGTAGACCAGTTCTATACTTAGTGCAATGAAATCTACCAGCATTTAATTAAAAAAAGAATATATAATATGAAATATGTATATATTATTTGATATACAGTGTATCACAAAAGTGAGTACACCCCTCACATTTCTGCAAATATTTTATTATATCTTTTCATGGGACAACACTATAGAAATAAAACTTGGATATAAGTTAGAGTAGTCAGTGTACAACTTGTATAGCAGTGTAGATTTACTGTCTTCTGAAAATAACTCAACACATAGCCATTAATGTCTAAATGGCTGGCAACATAAGTGAGTACACCCAACAGTGAACATGTCCAAATTGTGCCCAAAGTGTCAATATTTTGTGTGACCACCATTATTATCCAGCACTGCCTTAACCCTCCTGGGCATGGAATTCACCAGAGCTGCACAGGTTGCTACTGGAATCCTCTTCCACTCCTCCATGATGACATCACGGAGCTGGTGGATGTTAGACACCTTGAACTCCTCCACCTTCCACTTGAGGATGCGCCACTGGTGCTCAATTGGGTTTAGTCCATCACCTTTACCTTCAGCTTCCTCAGCAAGGCAGTTGTCATCTTGGAGGTTGTGTTTGGGGTCGTTATCCTGTTGGAAAACTGCCATGAGGCCCAGTTTTCGAAGGGAGGGGATCATGCTCTGTTTCAGAATGTCACAGTACATGTTGGAATTCATGTTTCCCTCAATAAACTGCAGCTCCCCAGTGCCAGCAACACTCATGCAGCCCAAGACCATGATGCTACCACCACCATGCTTGACTGTAGGCAAGATACAGTTGTCTTGGTACTTCTCACCAGGGCGCCGCCACACATGCTGGACGCCATCTGAGCCAAACAAGTTTATCTTGGTCTCGTCAGACCACAGGGCATTCCAGTAATCCATGTTCTTGGACTGCTTGTCTTCAGCAAACTGTTTGCGGGCTTTCTTGTGCGTCAGCTTCCATCTGGGATGACGACCATGCAGACCGAGTTGATGCAGTGTGCGGCGTATGGTCTGAGCACTGACAGGCTGACCTCCCACGTCTTCAACCTCTGCAGCAATGCTGGCAGCACTCATGTGTCTATTTTTTAAAGCCAACCTCTGGATATGACGCCGAACACGTGGACTCGACTTCTTTGGTCGACCCTGGCGAAGCCTGTTCCGAGTGGAACCTGTCCTGGAAAACCGCTGTATGACCTTGGCCACCATGCTGTAGCTCAGTTTCAGGGTGTTAGCAATCTTCTTATAGCCCAGGCCATCTTTGTGGAGAGCAACAATTCTATTTCTCACATCCTCAGAGAGTTCTTTGCCATGAGGTGCCATGTTGAATATCCAGTGGCCAGTATGAGAGAATTGTACCCAAAACACCAAATTTAACAGCCCTGCTCCCCATTTACACCTGGGACCTTGACACATGACACCAGGGAGGGACAACGACACATTTGGGCACAATTTGGACATGTTCACTGTGGGGTGTACTCACTTATGTTGCCAGCTATTTAGACATTAATGGCTGTGTGTTGAGTTATTTTCAGAAGACAGTAAATCTACACTGCTATACAAGCTGTACACTGACTACTCTAAGTTATATCCAAGTTTCATGTCTATAGTGTTGTCCCATGAAAAGATATAATAAAATATTTGCAGAAATGTGAGGGGTGTACTCACTTTTGTGATACACTGTATATGATATTATATATACATATGTGTGTGTATGAAATGAAACTATTGAATGAAGGTAATGAAGGCAAAACTCAAAGGCACAAAAAACTTTATTTTTAAGGAAACTGCGATGCATTGCGCACACAATGTCAAAACCATTTCTGTCTGGTGATACATGATTTAAGCGGCACCAGCGAGAATACAGGAGGGAGGAACTTTCTCTCGTTGCGTTTCAAAAGAGAAAACAGATGTCACTCAGTTTTCAATGGAAAACAAATTCCAACGTTCATTTACAGTGATGTCTGCCGTTCATGACACATAATGTGAACTAATTCACGTTCAAGTTCTTTATTAAAAATGTGTTGCGTTCAGTTCAACGTTCACGAAAAAATGAGCGTGTTCAATGAACGCGTTCTTTTGAACTCGTTCACGCACAACACTGCCCTCACAGATGTATTTCATATCACAAAATGCCTGATGATGACTACATCTGGTGGGAGGGTACACCAAGAGAACAGTACAAGTGACAAAGATAACCAATCTTAACCAAATGAAACTGACCTGAATTGAACCCGGTGTGTTAATGGCACTTTATACCACCGTTAACCAACCCGTCTTCCAGTGTAATGTACATAATGTATGTTTGTGCTTTTGTATGGCTGGGTGCTGATCGATCAGTTGATGTTCCGGTTCATCCCTGAGCTGCTGATTGGGCTGAGCTTTTGTTCATGCTGGGGCAGGAAAGGTCCTTCCCTAAACTGTTGCTGCAAAGTTGGACACATATGATTTCCTATTATTAATATAATTAATTTATTACACGTGTTAGTGACTGTTGTGGCTGAAACACATGAATTAGTCATTAGAAGTGGCGTCCCAATACTTTTGTCCATTTAGTGCATGTACATGTAGATATAAAGAAGTGATTCTGACTCCTGTTTGGATCTTCTTGTTAGTCCAGCTCTTGTTTTTATTTGGGTTTTTTGGTTGTTTTGGGGTTTTTCACACCGATCGATCATATTTTCACTTTCAGTTTACATTTTCTGACTGCGGAACAGTTGTACTGGGTGAGAAGCGTCTCATAAGTGGAGGAAAGTCCCGACTACTGAAGTGTTAAACGAGGAGATTTTAGGACGTGTGTTTATGACAGAACTGTTTCCTGAAGGGCTTCAGTCCAGTCAGAGATAAATGTGTTCATTCTTATAACAGACCAAAATAAGTTCACGAGGGGTCGAGGATCAGCTGATGAGTGGATTTAGGTTTGATAAATAGTTCAGGAGAGGATTTATTATCAATTTTGCTCTTGAAGGCAGCACATGTTGCTCTAAGATCTCAATGTACTTTCCTGCATTAACCTTTACCAAGGGCACTGACACGCCCCCATACCATGACACACCCTGGCTTTTGGACTTTTGGACTAACAGTCTGGATGGTAATTTTTGTCTTTGGTCCGGAGCAAATGCTGATTCATGTGAAGTATGATTAGTGCAGTAACTCTGTATTGTAGAGCTGATAAAGGTTTGATAAACTAATCCCTCACCCATGTGGTTATATCAGCTAGTGTTGAGTGGAGGTTCTTGATGCGTCTGAGGGATGGAAGATCACGAGCGTTCAGATTAAGCTGCACCCTCCACCTTTACACACTGAAATTCCTCCTGATTCCTTGAATGGTTTAATGATGTTCTGCACTGTAGAGGGAGAACAGGCAAATCCCTTCCGATCTTTCTTTGAGGTTCATTGTTTTTAAACATTTCAATCATTTTCTCACACATTTGTGGACAAACTGGATCCTCTGATCATCTTTACTCATCAGAGACTCTCAGCCTTTCCTGGATGCTGCTTTTGTACCAAACCATGATCACAATCACCTGTTCACATCACCTGTTTAACATCACGTCATTATTTAGTGTTTTCACCTCATTACTAGCACTAAATTGCCCTTGTCCCAACTTTATTTGGAATGTGTTGCAGGTCTGAAATGCAGGAATGGATGATTATTAATAAATGAAATGAAGTTGAGCAGATAAAAGATGAAATATCTCAGCTTCATCCTGTCTGACATCAAATAAAAGTCAATGTAAGAAACTCTGTAACGTTGCAAATTTCCCCCAGTGGGATAATAAAGGCTGAATGATCTTATCTTAAGAATGTAAGTAATAATAGAGTCACTGAGTAGTCGGATGTGACTGTCATGATGTTCTGGACTGAAATAATTTGTGTTTAAAACTAAAAGTAATAATATAGAAACGTTATAGACTTTTTACGTCTGTGTTTGTGTGGTCGACTCTTCATCTCCAGGCCTCTAGAATAAACTGCTTTGCCATTTCCTGTGTCTAGATTAGAGTAAAACCACTTCCTGGGTTCATGACAGATCAGTATGATATAAAACACTCTCAGCGCAGGCCACATTCTCTGATTAGCTGATTAGCATGGGTGCGTTTCCTCTGTCTGTATGAGTGCAGCTATCGGTGGATTTGCTGGATTTGCTGGAAGTCGGTTCTCAGAGGAGCAGTAATCGGTTCAATCGTGGTGTTGTAACGGTGGTGATGTGGAAAGTGCCCACCTCCTCCTTGACCTCCTGTTCCTCCACCACATGCACTTATATCACACCACCGTATAGAGCCGTGAAGCGCCGACCACACGGCGAGAAGAGCGCTAATACTGAACGACATGTCGTTATGCTCAACACACGGTGATCCGGCCTTCTACTGAAAACAAGAGGGCGGCACGGTGGCTCACAGCGAGAAGGTCCTGGGTTCGATTCCCAGGTGGGGCGGTCCGGGTCCCTTCTGTGTGGAGTTTGCATGTTCTCCCCGTATCTCTCCGGTTTCCTCCCACAGTCATTGAGTCAGAATAACTGGAGACACTAAATAGTTCATGACCTCATAAACCTGAACTGATGAATTATGGGTAAACAGTAACTACCTGTCCTGTCATGAATGGAACCAAAGTGTAAAACATCACGTTATAATCATAATAAATGAATAAATACTTAAAACTAAAAATGTAGAGTAGTAGGACTATGACGGGGGGGGGGGGGGTGACTTGTTCACAGCAACTATGTTTCTTCATAGCTCAGGAGTCCAGGTTTAGTGTTTCTTACATTCATTTCTGGACGTCCTGATGTAAGAGGAGCTGTAAACAAAACCCTTCATTCATGGCACAGACAGACTACAGAAGTTCAACAGCGCTTTTCCACTGAAAGAACTCTGGTTCTGGTTCTTGAACCGGTTCTGTTCAGATGTTTTTTAGAGAACCAACCCGCGTTTCCACCAGTTTTTGGGAACCAATCCTTTGTCATCAATGATGGGCATTACACAATGGAAGTAAAGAGTAACATGATGGAGGAGCGTGTAGATTAACTGTGGGGATTTGTGCTGCTGTTACAGATGTTTGCTTATATGTAAAAAACATCGATCAGCTATCGGTAATAAGAAGATGTAGACGGCGACTCTGTTCCTCGTTTTTGTTGCCATTGTTTTTTTTTTTTATATTTATTTTTATTTAAGGTTTAAAACTGTCAGATGGAAGCTTCAAATAACATGGCTTATGGCTAAAATTATGTGGACAGCCTTTAGAATTATTAAGTGTCCCAGTATCACCAGTTACTAACAGGGCTGCAGAATTAATCATTTGAAATATATTCGATGCTTCAGCTTTGTGGTAACAGTTTGGAAGGCAGTTTCAAGTTTGGTGTGAAGGAACTCCAGCAGGCTGCACGTAACCTCCACCTCGAACCCACAACATCAGTTGTGAAACAGGATTTCTTGCCCAACGTCTTGACTGAATAGGCATTAGAAACACTCCAAAACATTGTGGACCCACCCAGAAAGGGAGATACGTGGGAGATACTCAGCTGTTCAGCCACCCTAAACCCTAATCTTAACCCTAAACTTTAGGTCAAGTCAACTTTATTTATATAGCGCTTTTTACAATAGACATTGTCTCAAAGCAACTTTACAAAATCCAGGACCAACAGATACAAAACCCCCTGTTGAGCAAGCCGAGGGCGACTGTGGCAAGGAAAAACTACCTGAAAATTACAGGAAGAAACCTTGAGAGGAACCAGACTCAGCAGGTCCTTCTTGGGTGGCCTGGAGGAAACTTTAAATAAATAGGATTTACACAAATCATACAAACACAGAATTAAATGAACTAAGAAACACTCCAAAACATTGTGGACCCACCCAGAAAGGGGAATATGTGTTAAGAGAGCAAATCCATATTAATGCAACAGTGTTAGCTATCATTTAAAATGTTGTGGGTTTGAATCCTGGCTCAGCTGTCCAGCCATCTTAAACCCTTACCTTAACCCTAAACCTAAACCCTTAGCCGTAATTTAACCCTAGCATTTACCGTAACCCCTAAACCCTTACCTTAACCCTAATCCTTACCTTAATCCTAAACCTAAAGCCTTACCCTAACCCAAAACCCTTACTTTAATCCTAACCCTAAACCCTTACCTTAATCCTAACCCTAATTTCAACCCTAACCTTTACCGTAACCCCTAAACCCTTACCTGAACTCTAAACCTAAACCTTTACCTTAACCCTAATTCTAAACTCTTACCTTACCCTAATTTTAACCCTAACCTTTACTGTAACCCCAAATGCTAGCCCTTACTCTAAACCTAAACCCTTACCTTAACCCTAAACCTAAACCCTTAACTTAACCCTTAACCTAAACCCTTACCTTAACCCTAAACCCTTACCTTAACCCTAAACCTAAACCCTTAACTTAACCCTAAACCTAAACCCTTATCTTAAACCTAAACCCTTACCTTAACCCTAAACCTAAACCCTTAATTTAATCCTAAACCCTTATCTTAACCCTAAACCCTTAACTTAACCCTAAACCCTTAATTTAACCCTTAACCTAAACCCTTACCTTAACCCTAAACCTAAACCCTTAACTTAATCCCAAACCCTTACCTTAACCCTAAACCTAAATCCTTACCTTAACCCTAAACCCTTACCTTAACCCTAAACCCTTAACTTAATCCTAAACCCTTATCTTAACCCTAAACCCTTAACTTAACCCTTAACCTAAACCCTTAACTTAACCCTAAACCCTTAACCTAAACCCTTATTTTAACCCTAACCCCTTGCCTTAACCTAAACCCTTACCTTAACCCTAAACCCTTAACTTAACCCTTAACCTAAACCCTTAACTTAACCCTTAACCTAAACCCTTAACTTAACCCTTAACCTAAACCCTTAACGTAATCCTAAACCCTTATCTTAACCCTAAACCCTTAACTTAACCCTTAGCCTAAACCCTTAACTTAATCCTAAACCCTTATCTTAACCCTAACCCCTTACCTAAACCCTTACCTTAACCCTAAACCTAACCCCTTACCTTAACCTAAACCCTTACCTTAACCCTAAACCTAAACCCTTATCTTAACCCTTAACCTAAACCCTTAACATAATCCTAAACCCTTATCTTAACCCTAAACCCTTAACTTAACCCTTAACCTAAACCCTTACCTTAACCCTTACCTTACCCTTATTTTAACCCTAACCCTAACCATAACCCCTAAACGCTAACCCTTACCCTAACCCTAAACCCTTACCTTTACACTAACCCTAAACCCTTAACCCCTGAACGCTAGCCCTAACTTTAACCCTAAACCTTACCTTACTCTAACTGTACCTTACCCTAACCCTGGGCCCTCCAGGGGTGCTGGGATATGTTGAAAAAGAATAAAGATGCTTTTCTTTGCTTTTGGAATAGGAATATGTCCAACATTGTCGGGTGTCCACATACTTTTGGTTATATAGTGTTAACTCACACAAGCTTAAATATTGAATGTATATCATTTTCTGTTTAAACAATTAAACCCTCAACATTCCTGGTCTCCATGGTGTTCCACAGGAATGTGTCCTTGGTTCCCCACTATTGATCTTTTACAAGGTCTTGTTTGGTATTCAGGGTCTCAGACTCACATTATATTTTATGCATTATTATTATTATTATTATTCATCTCACTGTTTGCCAGAAATAAACAGTCTGAGCTGTACGAGTTATTAGAGGAGCTTTTAGTTTCTGGATTAAATGGTGTCACTATTTTCACTTCTTTCTTTTTAGCTTTGTGTGAACTCCACTCCAAACTGAACTGCTGTTGCTCAAGTCATGACCCAACGGTTCCGTTTTTACATAAACTTCTGGTCCACTTCAGTTCTGTTGTAATATCGCTGAGGAAGATTTTGTAGTAACTGTCAGTACAGTCAGCAGAAAGCACTTCCTGTTTACATAACTGCAGCGCTATGACAAATAACCGTCCTTCTGATTCTCTCTGTTAATTTCTTATTAATAATGATTCAATAATTATATTATTATAAATAAAGTCCTATTTATTACACATACTAGATCTCACCTGATCCTCCCTCGACCCCAGGATTACAAACATTACACCACCACAACCCTGTAACTCCCTAAAGTGTTTGTTAGATCTGTGGGACCCTATTCTGTCTGTCTGATTTATTTTACTTAAATAAACACAGTTCTGTATATAGAAGCCAAAATGTACAAGGTTTTAATGTGCATTGTAAGTAAGACACCATGTCCCCAACTGGAATGGTTTTGGATTCACCATGCCAGGTATTCATCTAAAGATAAAAGTGTGTAAACATAACTGACTGGTTATTTTTTTATATAATATTAGTCTTTATTCTTTATTTTATTTTATGTCTCCCTGTAATAAAAAAAAAGTGTGATGTTGAGTGGAACACTCATGTTTCAGTCAGCGTCCTATTTAATTCTAATACAGTCTCTTAACACAGATAGTTTCCAGACACAGAGATCGAACCTCGGTCACTGGAGCTGTGCAGCACCGCTGTACTGCTCTGTTATTGTGTATTTGTCCTTTGCTTAGCATTGTACATTCATGCAACCCTATCACTTAACCTTAAACCTAATTCTAACCCTAATTCCAATTCTTAACCCTATTCCTAAACCTTAACCCTAACCCTGACCCTTACTTTAACTCTAACTCCTGAACCCTAATTCTAACCCTAAACCCTTGTCCTATCCATCAACCCTAATCCTAACCCTAAACCCCAACCCTAATCAACTCTTAACCCTAACCTTTACCTTAACCCTATTTCTTTTTTATATTTTGTTTATGTATTTTCTCCCATTTTCTCCCTTTCAGCTTGTCCAATTGCCTGATTGCATCACGCTTCCTCTCCACCAATGCCGATCCCCGCTTTGATTGAGGAGAACGAAGCTAACCCACGCCCCCTCCGACACGTGGGCAGCAGCCGTACGCATCTTATCACCTACACTGTGACGAGTGCAGTGCAGCTCAGCGTTGTGTACGGAGAGACACACCCTGAGAGCACTCTTTTCTCATCTCTGTGCAGGCGCCATCAATCAGCCAGCAGAGGTCGTAATTGCACCAGTCATGGGAGAGAGACCCCATCCGGCTTAGTCCCGCCCATAGCTGAACGACAGGCCAATCGTTGTTTATGCTGCTGCTCAGCCCAGCCGGCAGGCAGAACCGAGACTCTATACGATGTATTCGAGATCCAGCTCTGGTTCCAGCGTGTGTTTTTACCGCTGCGCCACCTGAGCGGCTTCTTAACCCTAATTCTAGCCCTAACCCTAGCCCTATCCCTTACCTTAACCCTAGTCCTAGCCCTAACCCTAACCCTATCTCTAAGCCTTACCTTTACTCTAGTCCTAGCCCTAACCCTAAATCGTAACCCTGAACCCTAACCTGAATCCTTTCCATTATCCTAACACTAACCCTTGTCCTAATCCTTAGCTTTACCCTAGTCCTAGCCCTAACCCTATCCCTTACCTTAACCCTAACCCTAAGCCTTACCTTTACTCTAGTCCTAGCCCTAACCCTAAAACCTAAATCCTGACCCTAAACCCTAACCTGAATCCTTTCCATTACCCTAACCCTAACCCTTGTCCTAAGCCTTACCTTAACCCTAGTCCTAGCCCTAACCCTATCCCTAAGCCTTACCTTTACTCTAGTCCTAGCCCTAACCCTAACCCTAAATCCTAACCCTGAACCCTAACCTGAATCCTTTCCATTACCCTAACCCTTGTCCTAATCCTTACCTTTACCCTAGTCCTAGCCCTAACCCTAACCCTTACCTTAACCCTAACTCTAGTCCTAACCCTGACCCATAACCTTAATCCTTACCCTACATTTGTGTTATCCACCACCTCACATCCAGAAACATTAAAACAAGATGGGAATAAACTCAATCCAGTGAAAATCATCACACACACACACACACACACACACACACACACACACACACACACACACACACACTGCTACTCAGGTAACATAAAGCAGCCTGTTACCCCTCCTCATGCTTTTAAAATGTGGAAGATGCTGAAGGACCAGAGTGAAACCTACCTGGAGAAAAACAACACATTTATATAATTATTAAATTGATTATTATTTTATTATCAATTTAGTTCTTTATGAAACTGAATGGGAAGAACGTGTGACAAAAGCCTTCATGATCCGGGTGTTTTCCTCTGATTGTGTCTAAAGCACTAAATACAGTTCTCCTGCCTGAGATCTTAAGTTTTAAGTGTTTATCTTGAAATTATTTGTTCTCACAGAGTCAAAACTTTATATTAAAGATAAATTAAATGCAGAAGCTCGTTCAGAATGGTTTAGAGAGCAATGTACCTGATTACTAAAGTTCAGATGATTACACAACCAAAAGCCGTGAACCAATTTCCTGTTTCTACACAAACCGCGCTGGGTTACAAATTCAGTGTTGTTGTGTTAGAGCAACGTTTTAATAAAGTTTATATTCACTTCTTACACTGTCAGCAGGGTAACACTCACTTATATATATACTTATATATTTGTCTTTTGTAACGGCATCATCCTGGACAGGATCACAGTGGGTCCTGAGTCTACCCTGGTAACACTGTGCGCAAGGCAAGAACACACTCATGACTGAACACCATTCCACTGCAGGTCATTACACACTTATCCATTCACCCTGACCTGAGGGTATTGTTGAGCAGCGAGTACATCTAAATTTAGGACATGGGAGGAAACCAAAGAACACAAGAACACAAAGAACCCCCTCCCCCCACCACCACACACACTCACACACACACTCACACACACACACACACACACACACTCGCACAGGAAGTACATGAAATGGCATAAATTAAAGCTGTACTAAAGTACTGAAGGCCTGTGAGTCTAACAGTCAACCTGAGTCTGAATTTAGAAAAGGACCAGGTTATATCCTGGACAGGATCACAGTGGGTCCCGAGCCTAGAACACTGGATGCAAGGCAAGAACACACTCATGAAAGGCCACCATTCCAGGCTACAACTAGGACCAGGATATCAAGAGTCAAGAGAGGCTTGACTCTTGATATCCTGGTCCTGGCAGTTGTAGCCTAGTGGTTATAGTACTGGAGTAACCAAAAAGGTCACAGGTTCAAGACCCACCACAGCCAGGTAGCCACTGTTGGGCCCTTGAGCAAGGCCCTTAACCCTCAATTGATTAGATAATATACTATCATAGTACTGTAAGTCACTCTGGATAAAAGCGTCTGTTAAATGCTGAAAATGTACACGTGCTTGTGTTTGCACTACTTGAAGTTTGCATATCGATCACATGATGGGTGGATTTCAGTGAGACGACGCCACGCCTCATTCTGTACGTAATCATAGACACAGAGTGCGTGTGCTTGAGCGGCCTGCCTGCAGTCCAGATCTGTCTCCTAT
This sequence comes from Trichomycterus rosablanca, assembly GCF_030014385.1. Lineage (NCBI taxonomy): Eukaryota > Metazoa > Chordata > Actinopteri > Siluriformes > Trichomycteridae > Trichomycterus > Trichomycterus rosablanca. Next base: position 52,528,070 of record NC_085992.1, read on the forward strand.
ACTAAATGTATGGCGCATCATGAAGAGGAGAATCTGGGAATTAACCCTTAACCCTTTTCATAACCCTAACCCTTACCTTAACCCCAACCCTTAACCTAAACGCTTACTGTAATTCCTAAACGCTACAATAACTTCTAACCCTAAACCCTAATCCTAACCCTAACTCCTTGTCCTAACCCTCAACCCTTATTCTAACCCTAAACCCTAATCAACCCTAAACCCTAACCTTTACCCTAATTCTAACCCTAAACCCTACCCTACCCTAACTCTAGTCCTAACCCATACCTTAACCCTAAACCCTTGTCCTTACCCTCAACCCTAATCCTAACCCTAAACCCCAACTTTAAGTCCTAACCTTTACCTTAACCCTAATTCTAACCTTAAACCCTAACTTTAACCCTAAACCCTAACCCCAACTTAAACCCTAACCCTAAATCCTAACCCTTACCCGAACTCTAAACCCTAACCCTAAACTCTAACCATAAATCCTAACCCTAACCCTAAATATAAACCATAACCCTTACTTTAAACCCTAACCCTAGCCCTAACCCATTCCCTAACCCTAGCCCTAACCCATACCTTAACCCTAACCCTAAACCCTTGTCCTAACCCTAATCCTAACCCCTAACCCCCAACCCTAATCAACCCTAAACCCTAACCTTTACCTTAACCCTAATTCTAGCCCTAACTCCTAACCTTTACCCTAACTCTAACTTTAACCCTAAAGCTAACTTTAGTATCTAGGAATTAAGAATTAAGCAAGAATGGAGAAAAATCCCACTCGCAAACCTGCAACCATTAGTGCCCTCAGTTCCTCACACACTGAAATCAAGTGTGTGAGGAAAGATCAAGTGTACCATGCTAGAACCTGGTCCAGAAGATGTAGCAGTTAAACTGCTCAGGTTTGGTGGAGAGGTGACTCTGAACCAGATGCATAAGGTCTGCAGGAATGTGTGGTCAGAAGAATGGACCTGATCAGTCTTCATTCCACTGCTGAAGTTAGGTGACTTGCTCCAGTGAAGCAACTGCAGGACCACTGCACTGGTCTCACATGATAGCAAGATCCTGCTTTGAGTAATTCTCAAACGAATGCAAATTAAGTTTGGAAAGAAGATCGTCCAAGAACAAGCTGGATATAGGACTCACCCGTTCCTGTAGTTCTTCTGGTGATGTGACCAATAATGCAAGGCCATCAGTACTGAGATTGCTAACAGTCTTTCCACCAATCCTGAATCCTCCAGGAAATCCTTGTAGCTTCTTTATCATCACTGCTTCTCCAAGGATAGATAGATAGATAGATAGATAGATAGATAGATAGATAGATAGATAGATAGATAGATAGATAGATAGATAGATAGATAGATAGATAGATAGATAGATAGATGATAGATATATAATAGATGGATGGACGGACGGACAGACGGACAGACGGACAGACGGACAGACAGACAGACAGACAGACAGACAGACAGATAGATAGATAGATAGATAGATAGATAGATAGATAGATAGATAGATAGATAGATAGATAGATAACTGTTAAACAGTCATGGTGAGATGTTACATCCTTGCTGGACTTACCCTGAACCATGCTGACAGAAGCATGTTGTTGGCCCATCTGAAGCATGGTTACCAATAACTGGTCACGCTGTACCATGGTGAATACCTTATCAATGAAACATAAATATAGTGCCTGGTTCTTCTCTCTTGCTTTCTTCATGACGATCTGGAGGTTTGTCATCTGATCCCTGGTGCCTCTCCTTGATCTAAATCCAGCTTGTTCTTGGACGATCTCCTTTCCAAGCTTGACTTGCATTTGTTGGAGCTGTAGTTGCTTCATTGGAGCAAGTCACCTAACTTTGGCAGTGGAATGAAGACTGATCAGATCCATTCTTCTGACTAGATCCCAGACTCCCAGAGTTTCCTGCAGACCTTATGCAGCTTGTTCAGAGACATCTCTCCACCAAACCTGAGCAGTTTAACTGCTACATCTTCTGGACCAGGTTCTAGCATGATCTCTTGATCTCTTCCTTCAGTTGTGGTGGTTCCTTTTCATGAACATCAATCTGTATGTCCTCTCCTAGTTCTCCTAGTCTTTCCATCTTTGACACACCTTCTTTGAAAGCTGTTGTTTGAGACTGGGATGGTTTGATGAGCTTCTTCATTGGAACACAGGTCTGGAACACAGGTCTGGTACTTCTACTGTTGCCTTTCTTTGCATGTTCTCCCATGTTCTCAGCTTAGTTTATCACTGATGAGCATCTTCTGCACCTTCTTCATCAAAGTTGTATGTATTAATTAGAGAACTTTGTCTTTGCTTCATGTTTTTCTTATCCACTCAACTGGGTCACTGGAAATCCAGTTCTTGCATTGATTTGGTGTGTCTGGTCCCTTAAGTATTTCTAGCTCCTTGAATACGTTGGTAACCTCCACTTGGTGTTGCTGGTTGAACTGGTAATTTCTGGGTTTTTAATGTCCAGCAGCAGTGGCTTCCTGATTCACTTCCCTTTAAATCTGAGCTTCAGCGTCAGCATCACAAGATTGTGATCAGAGTCACCATCTGCACTGAGGCATGAATGTGCATTAATAACCAAGTGTTTCCTCTCCTGACTGATCAGGATGTACAGTCAAGCCAGAAAGTCCACACACCCGTTTCACCTTCTCCACGTTTTATTACGTTACAGACTCTATAATAGATCTAAATTCAGTTCAATTTTTGTCATAAAAGTTTACACAAAATCGCCCACAATGACGAAGTGAAGCAGCTTTTTTAGACATTTGTGCTCATTTATTAAAAATCTAAATGTAAAATATTATCTGTACATAAGTGTACACACCCTCTGATCTGACACCCAAAAGTGAACTGAGGTGCATTTTGTTTTCACTGATACTGCTTGGGATGTTTCTACAGTTTAGTTGGAGTCCACATGTGGTCAATTCAGTTGATTGGACATGACTGGGGATCGCCAACAACTGCCTATATAAGGTCCCACAGTCGACAGTGCATATCAGAGCAAACTCCAAGCCATGGGGTCAACGGAATCATCTGCAGACCTCAGAAACAGGATTGTATCGAGGCACAGGTCTGGAGAAGGTACAGAAACATCTCTGCAGCTTTTCAGGTCCCAAGGAGCACAGTGGCCACCATCATTCATAAATGGAAGAAGTTTGGAACCACCAGGACTCTTTCTAGACCTGAGCGTTCGGGGAAGACGGGCCTTGGCCAGGGAGGTGAGCAGGAACCCGAGGGTCACTCTGACAGAGCTCCAGTGTATCCTTGTGGAGATGGGAGAACCAGAGAACCTTTATGGTAGAGTGGCCAGACGGAAGCCAGTCCTCAGTTTAAGGCACATGGCGGCCTGTCTGGACTCATGTCTGGAGTATCATGTCTGGAGTAAACCAGGCACCGCTCATCACCTGGCTAATACCATCCCTACAGTGAAGCATGGTGGTGGTAGCATCATAATGTGGGGATGTTCTTCAGCAGCTGGATCGGGACGACTAGTCCTGATAGAGGGAAAGATAAATGCAGCTCAGTACACCCAGATCCTTGATGATAACCTGCTCCAGAGCGCTCTGGACCTCAGACTGGGGTGAAGGTTTACCTTGCAACATGACAACAACCTGAAGCACACAGCCAAGAGGACAAGGGCGTGGCTTCAGCCCAGCCAGAGCCCAGACCTGAATCCAATACAACATCTGAGGAAGGAGCTAAAAATGGGCGTGTACCAATGCTCCCAATCCAACCTGACAGAGCTGAAAGGATATGCCAAGAGGAATGGGCACAAATGTCCAGAAACAAGTGTGCCAAGCTCAGAGCTTCTTTCCCAAAACGGCTTAAAGCTGCAATTGCTGCCAAAGGTGCATCAACCAGGTATTAGGCTCATGATGTGTACATCTGTAACCCCTAAATAAACCATTTTTATCAGTAAAATAAAAGTGTATATGTTCTAAACCCTGTTTTCACCTTGTAATTATTGGTGATTGTGTTTAGAAAAAAAAAGAACTCAACCTATTATAGGATGAGTCTGTAACCTCATAAAATGTGGAGAAGGTGACAGGGGTGTCCAGACTCTCTCAGAGTTTTGATCTCTTGGTTTGGACTCTTCCAAGTGTGTCTGTGCCTGTGGTGTACGTGAAACAGTGGTTTCTGTTCAGCACTATCGTGACTACAATGAATATATTTCCCAAAGAATCTTGCATTGAAATCACTGGTGATCACAAGCAGGTTTTGCTTGGAAGTCACTGCAGGTAAACGCCTAATCTCTCTGTAGAGTTGATCAATCTCTCCATCTTGGTTGTCAGCAGTTGCTGCGGAACTCTTGGTAATAGTCGCATCTCTGGGCTTTGTGGCAAATGTGGCTGATATGATTCTGCTACTCAGTGACAACATTTCAGTGAACCCTGACAGTCACACCAGGATGTTTGGAGCCCTTTTAGCCTGAGAACAGCACCTATTAAACACATCACTCCAAATCACTACCAAGTACTAATAACTTGCCAAATAAATTAAGAACTCTCTCTGGGTCTTTACTGTGACTTCTCTCTGTTACAAACGCTGTTGCAACAGTAGTACATTTTTCGATACTCACCCTGTCTCATGGTGGGTACCACAGACCTTTTTTTATCCTGGGCTACATACGAGCCACAGTTCTAGTTCCCCATGGCTCGGGTTGTGATTGCTCTTTGTCTGGAAGCTCCTCTTTGACCTTAATGTCAAGGTTGATCCGGGCGTTATCAATCCTAGGTTCATATGTGCACTCACGATTCAGGTAGCACATTCAACAAATATAAAAACACACCAACAAACTTAAAAACACACCAGCATATAGACAGACAGACAGATAGATAGACAGACAGACAGACAGACATACCGATAGACAGACAGACAGATAGACTGACTGACTGACTGACTGACAGACAGATAGACAAACAGATTGATTAAGAGACAGACAGATAGATAGACAGATAGATAAACAGATGGACGGACAGACAGACAGACAGACAGATCGATAGATCAGTATAGAATATCAGATAGTATAGAATAAGCTAGCACTTCTCATTAGCTTCACACCATTGTTTGGAGTAGAAAGGGGGTTAAAGACTGACCCCGGGGGTATTTGGAGGGTATTTAACCTGTCCACAGATCTGTGAGTCCTGGTGTGTTTGACTTGGCGTGGGATCGCAGGCCGTAGTAAAAATGCCTCCTCAGTGTCCATGCCAACGGGATCTTTCCTACAGAATGTGAGGAACAAAGAACTCTGGGAGAGTACAGCAGATTTACAGCGTTTTACTTCAGTCTAAACCTCTTACTGTAGCATTAGCTTAGCTGCTCTCATGTACACCTACTGATTTTAGGCAAGTAACCGCTAACAGGCTATTAGCAAGACTTAGGAAAATGTTTTTTACTAATGTTAAACTGTTAATCAAACATGAACAAACTGGTTATAAGTTAATTTAAGCTGGTACAGCGGGTACTGTGGGTACCGTGTTTGGTGTTTACTACATGTATAGTTTATATACTATACTGAGAAGTGTTTATATATTATGTAGTGTTTCTAAAATATGTAATGTCTATATATTATATGGTATCTATACACTATGTAGAGTTCATATACTGTGTAGTGTTTACATACAGTATTATGTTTTGTTTATATACTGTGTAGTGTTTCTATAATATTAAATGTTTCTATATTATGTGTTGTTTATATATTATTTAGTGTTTCTATACTATGTGGTGTTTATATACTATGTGGTGTTTATATACATTATGTGGTAATCATATATTATTTAGTGTTTACATACTATGTGGTGTTTATATACTGTGTAGTGTTTATATATTATTTAGTGTTAATATACTGTGTAGTGCGCTAGTGTTATTTATTTGTTTGTGTAATGTTTATATATTATGTAGTGGTTCTATACATTATTATTTAGTGTTTATATATTATACAGTGTGCTGGTGTTTGTTAGTATTTAGTGTTTATATACAGTATTGTGTAGTGTTTATATATTATTTAGTGTTTATATACTGTACAATGCGCTGGTGTTTATATATTATTTAGTGTTATATACTATGGTGGTGTTTGTTAGTATTCAGTGTTTATATACAGTATTATGTGGTATTTAGGTATTATTTAGTATTGTATACTGTGTAGTGCGCTGGTGTTTGTTAGTATTCAGTGTTTATATACAGTATGATGTGGTGTTTATATATAATTTAGTGTTATACTATACTGGTGTTAGTATTCAGTGTTTATATACAGTATGATGTGGTGTTTATATATAATTTAGTGTTATACTATACTGATGTTAGTATTCAGTGTTTATATACAGTATTATGTAGTATTTATGTATAATTTAGTGTTATATTCTAGACTGGTGTTAGGATTTAGTGTTATATACAGTATTATGTGGTATTTATATATAATTTAGTGTTATATACTATACTGATGTTAGTATTTAGTGTTATACACATTATTATGTAGTATTTATATATAATTTAGTGATTAAACACTATGTAATGCACCGGTGTTTGTTAGTACTCAGTGTTATATACAGTATTATGAGGTATTTATATACTATTTAGTGTTATATACTATACTGGTGTTAGTACTCAGTGTTATATACAGTATTATGTGGTATTTATATATAATTTAGTGTTATATACTATGCTGGTGTTTGTTAGTATTCAGTGTTATATACAGTATTATGTGGTATTTATATATAATTTAGTGTTATATAGTACAGTATATTGGTGTTTGTTAGTATTCAGTGTTTATATACAGTATTGTATAGTGTTTATATATAATTTAGTGTTCATATACAGTATTATGTAGTGTGTTTATAATTTAGTGATTAAACACTATATAATGCACCGGTGTTTGTTAGTACTCAGTGTTTATATACAGTATTATATGGTACTTATATATTATTTAGTGTTATATACTATACTGGTGTTAGTATTTAGTGTTTATATACAGTATTATGTGGTATTTATGTATAATTTAGTGTTATATAGTATACTGGTGTTAGTATTCAGTGTTTATATACAGTATTATGTGGTATTTATATATTATTTAGTGTTATTTAGTATACTGGTGTTAGTATTCAGTGTTTATATACAGTATTATGTGGTATTTATATATTATTTAGTGTTATATAGTATACTGGTGTTAGTATTCAGTGTTTATATACAGTATTATGTGGTATTTATGTATTATTTAGTGTTATATAGTATACTGGTGTTAGTATTCAGTGTTTATATACAGTAGTATGTGGTATTTATGTATATTTTAGTGTTATATAGTATACTGGTGTTAGTATTCAGTGTTTATATACAGTATTATGTGGTATTTATATATTATTTAGTGTTATATAGTATACTGGTGTTAGTATTCAGTGTTTATTTACAGTATTATGTGGTATTTATATATTATTTAGTGTTATATAGTATACTAGTGTTAGTATTCAGTGTTTATATACAGTATTATGTGGTATTTATGTATTATTTAGTGTTATATAGTATACTGGTGTTAGTATTCAGTGTTTATATACAGTAGTATGTGGTATTTATGTATATTTTAGTGTTATATAGTATACTGGTGTTAGTATTCAGTGTTTATATACAGTATTATGTGGTATTTATATATTATTTAGTGTTATATAGTATACTGGTGTTAGTATTCAGTGTTTATATACAGTATTATGTGGTATTTATATATTATTTAGTGTTATATAGTATACTGGTGTTAGTATTCAGTGTTTATATACAGTATTATGTGGTATTTATATATTATTTAGTGTTATATAGTATACTGGTGTTAGTATTTATTGTTTATATACAGTATTATGTGGTATTTATGTATAATTTAGTGTTATTTACTATACTGGTGTTAGTATTCATTGTTTATATACAGTATTATGCGGTATTTATGTATAATTTAGTGTTATATAGTATACTGGTGTTAGTATTCAGTGTTTATATACAGTATTATGTGGTATTTATATATTATTTAGTGTTATATACTTTACTGGTGTTAGTATTCAGTTTTTATATACAGTATTATGTGGTATTTATATATTACTTAGTGTTATATAGTATACTGGTGTTAGTATTTATTGTTTATATACAATATGATGTGGTACTTATATATTATTTAGTGTTATTTACTATACTGGTGTTAGTATTCAGTGTTTATATACAGTATTATGTGGTATTTATGTATAATTTAGTGTTATTTACTATACTGGTGTTAGTATTCAGCTCGTCACTCCGGTGATGGAAAGTAACTGAGACACATCAGCTGGAGGAGATACGTTGATGACGCAGATGTGGGCGGAGCGTCGTGTGAGTATAAAAGGCGGAGGAGCCCGCCCACCCCTCAGTGTATGAGCTGTGTAATAACGGTCCCGCATCACAATGAGATTTTACCTCAGATCCAGTCTGTTAGCACTAACCCTTATTTACCTGTTAGCACACGGTGCACTCGGTAAGTTCTGCTCTTTTATTTTACTTTATACTGATAAATATTATATTCTTACATCCTGGGGGGTTATTCCGACGCTGTAGTGCAGTAACACAGAATAAAGATAAGTGAAATAACGTCGCTCCTATAAATACACCTTCATACAGCTGCTTATTCACTTTTATTATTATTGTTTTATTAACTTGAGTGTTTTTCTCCTCTTCTGGAGAAGAGAAATAAGCAGTTTGCTTTCGTTTGAACATGTAAGGACGAGCTCGATATATTTAATAATTAATGTAATTATACTGTCAGGATGTACGGTACACTGTTACCTCAGGAAAATAAATTAATCTGGATTCTAGAGGTAATAAAGTTTCAAATGTTAAATAATAAAGTAAATCTCACTTTTATATAAAACATAAAGATTGTTTAGCACTTAAATAACATACATATACAGGTTCACTGGTGTTTATGTTTTATTCAGTGTTTGTATACTGTGTAGTGCACTGGTGTTTATGTATTATTTAGTATAGAGTATATATATATTACACTGTTTATATATCATATTATATCATATTATAGTGTATTTATATAGCAGATATAAATATATATTTATATATACAATGTATATATCATAATCATTTTATAATCATAGTATAATCATTTCAGAACTTCTTTCCACTTTTGTTTACTATAATCTTGTATAATTTAATTAAAAAACCAACTTGATTAACTGATTGATTTATTTTTTGGTGTTATGGCCCAAAACAAGGCAACATAATGCAGTTCACATCTACCAGAAGTGCTAATAATAGCATTCTGCAAATATATATATATATATATGTACAATTCAGTTAATAAACAAAATAATTTATATTCATATAAGCAAATGTAAATAAGAGTAGCTCGGCATGTATCATATATAATAATAATGTAATAACATATATATATATATATATAAAATAAATAAGTATATGCAGGGTAGTGGGTATAAAGTGTGCGTATAAATACAGAGCGGAAAATAAAAAACTAAAATAATTGTGGGCGTGGCTGTGATCAGAATGAACCAATCGTATTGTGGCTGATGTTAGTACAGTACCTGATATCAGTGAGAGTTCAGCTTGTTAAATAAACTCTTATAACTGTTCTGGTTTGAGGGAGGTTCACCAGTGCACCGGGTGAGAGGGGGGTTGTGAGCATGGTTCTAATTATGGGGGGTGGATTGGTGGGTCAGACCCTCATAATTAAATCTTGGACCCTCCCCCAACAAGAGGTATAACCAGCAGTTTGGGGGGGGGGTCGTTAGTTAGCTAATATTGGAGTTGTAGTTTCAGCGACGTCCACAACTAAAGGATTGGAGCGTCCACTGTTGGGTTGAAAAGGCCGTCCCCTAACTTTATTTTGCGACATCTCTGTGCCCATATAAATAGGGCTGATTCGACTGCACCCGCTGCTTATATACAGAAACAAGTCGTCACCTCATGCTGAGTGGAAACTTGTTCAGGTGGTCGGAGTCATTCGGGAAACCACTGAAAAATGGAGCGTGGGTGGCACGCTGTTCACGGTCGAGCGGGCTTTACGTCACCACAGGCTCACGGACCGATCTGTGCTAGAATCGGGTGAGCCGTCCTGATTTTGGATGGAAATGATGGTTCAGGGTACTTTCTAAACCAGGACGTGTTATACGGGCACAGAGAAATGACGAGCGTGATCTAAATGCTGGTGCCTACGTACAGACCTGGGGATCCAAGGAAACTGTAACCACCGCAACCCTGGTCAGGATAAAACTGTGGTAAAGAGGCTTTGTGGTTATTCGGGCCAAACCGCCGGGGGGAATAAATAACAATACTAACACGGTGTTGTGTAGCTTAACCACTGCAAACACTATAAACAAGGTCAAAAGTATGTGGACAGCGCTCTAATTATAATGTTTATCACAGTAACCTGTTATAATGTTATTATTATTATTAAATCATATAGTAATATATATTTACTGGTATTATGATTTAATTTAGGGGCACCGGACAGAGGCAGAACCCAAGAGGATCCCACTCAGATCAGGTGAGTGTTCTGTTAGTATTAAATCTTATATACGGGCGACGATCGGGTCGTCCCAGGGTCTCTGTGCAGCAGTTGCTGCAATCACGCCCTCTGCTGGCTGATCGACGGCGCTGCACAGAGACGGGGGATAGTGTATAGTGTGTATTTGCTCTTAAACGCTACGTACCGGGGCCTTCCGTGACTGGAAACGGCTACAGGAAGTTAAACCCACCCTAATAGGTCATTTCCTTCTTACTGGTTTTCACACACACACACACACACACACATATTGAGTCTGAGGTGTTTAACCTCTCTGTAGTGTTCGTACAGGACGTCTGTCTCATGTTTCTGTGCTAAACCCTTAAATATAACCCAAAAAATATCAAGTATTAACTGTTATATATTTTATTTATATATTTCTAAACCCATGTGACTCGCTGCCTTAAAGTCTGAACATCCCTAAACTAAAACCTATCAATAAAAACAGTTCATATATAAACACCAGGAGCTACACATGAAACATTTTCAGTTCATTAGGTCAGGGGTGTCAAACTAATTTTCACCAAGGGCCACATCTGCATCATGGTGGCCCTCAAAGGCCCTCAATTCGCTTCCCAGCTGTGTGATACGCTGTGAGCATCAGAATGGAGTAAAATACAAACAATAAAAACAATAAAACGTCATACAGTACAGACACACAGCTGTAGCTAAGTGTTACATCTAGTACAATATGAGATTTAACCAGATCTATCGAGTTAGCATTGTGTGTAAGAGTACTGATTGCTATAGTAACGGTAACGACCGTATTTAATTACCGAATTACAGTGAATTCGTAACTGAAGCGCCGTAACGTACTCGCTAAACATTTACACACGACTGAGAACATAAACGTCTACGACTTACACACGACGCTTCTGTATCGGTTTACGAGAGAATTAACGTCCATTTATTACTGTTTACGCTACTGGCGCTAAAACGTAAACGTGACATGGCTTCTTAGCGAAGTTCAAAGTTAGTTGCCATGACTGCGATGTCAACGGTTGCCGCTTAAATGCGCCGGTGTCCCATTAAATCGGAAGTGCGTCTCTGTAACGACTCCAACGATCGCACGACTTCTGAGCTCTCGCCGGCCGGGCGTATTTAGAGTTTGACACGCGTGCATTATTAATTTAGCTCCACGTCATCAAAACAAATGATGTTTAGCACCTTGTGTACATTTAAGTAAAAGTTTAAATGTATTTATTAGTGAAGAAATCTCCTAACAGTGCATTAGTCTTACATTTAAAAAATGGCAAAGTCATGGAGATGAGCAGTGTGGTTCGGTTACAGACACATATGGCCAGCAGAGGGGGCGCGGAGGCGCAGATGATTGGTCTGTCAATTCCTCCTGACCACTTCTCATTTTCCTTTACCTTTACCAGTCCAGGATGTTTCCTGCCTTGTGTTCCGTGTTTCCCAGTGGAACCAGGCCCCCGCAGCGATCCTGACCAGGATAAAATCGATTGATAAAAATTGAGATTTATTACACTGACCAAGAATTAATTTATCCCACAATAACCTTCCATTGCCAACAATGACCCACAAAACAGAACCACAGACATTCACATTTTCGGCATTTAGTGACAGTATATTGTCTAAGCTATTATGGATTAAGGGCCTTGCTCAAGGGCCCAACAGTGGCTGCATGGCAGAGCCAGGATTCAAACCCACAACCTTTTGATTGACCGCTCTACACACTCGGCCCCCACCGTTCCAATAGACAGAAACACGACACCCAAACAGGGATTGAACCCTGAACCTTTCGATGAAAAGTCCAGTGCTAGCCCGGCAGTGGTAACCCGGCAGTGGTTGACTAACACACGCCCCCTCCGACATGTGTGCGGTACGGAGATCTGTATCGTGCACAGAGAGTCACGCACCCATCTCCGTTATCACCCGTCTCTGTGCAGCACCTTGATCAGCCAGCAGAGGGCGTCACTGCATTCAATTTCATTGTTCTTTAATATATGAATTTATTATTAAGTTAATTTATTATTAAGTTATTTTTACTGAAGCTCCTCTATTTGACCGGAGGTATAAAGTGTCGTGAAGGGCGTGGCTGACCTGCCTCTGTGCCTCTGTTTGTATCTCCAGCGATGCAGTGAGGAGCAGCGAGGAGAGCTCCGAGACGGAGGAACAGTCTGGAGAAGGATCCGGAATGCTGTTCCCCCTGCACTTCCCAGATGGAGCTCAGAGAGAGAACCAGGTTCCACAGGAAGACCTTGTGGAGGAGGAGAACCAGGCTGAGATGGGGAACGATATCCTCCCTGATCCTAAACCCAGGCTGTCCACGGAGGAGCTGAAGATAGATAACGTCATCCAGTAGGACCCGGCGTGACCCCGACGTGACCCCAGCGTGATGTTTTTATGATGTATTTTCTATAAGGCAGCGCTCACAGCGCTTTATTATTATTATTATTATTATAATTATTATTATTATTACTGATCCAGTGACTCAGGAGCTTTTTACTCCACATACTGTAAAGAATTCCACACGCCACAGAATAGCAGCCAAATAAAACAGATCCAGATTTTATTACTTCAGTTTCTTTATTATTTATTTACATTTACATTAAAGCTCATATTCCAGCTACAATCACGACTGAATACAGTTCAAGCTATTTAGATTTAAGGGCCACGCTCAGGGGCCCAACCGTGCAAGCTTGGCAGTAGTGGGACATGAACCAGCAACCTTTCAGTTATTAGTTTAGTAGCTTAATCACTGAGCTACAGATTCAGAATCAGCAGGTTTTTTGGCCGATTTTCACACACCAGGAAAACAGAACAAAGAAGGAAAATATAAATATATAATATACAGAATTATATATAAATATAAAGATATAAATATAGTACAGAAATGTATTTAAAGCAGAGTAATGAAGGTAAATTTTACCCTGATTGAAGAGCTCGTGTGTAAAGCATCAGCACATAACTGGAGCTTTAAATAAAATTATATATATACAGTATATACATTTTATTAGCACTCACCATCCTCCTGGGATTTCAGCTGAGGATTCACTTTAATTCTTTAATTCTATTTCTGATTTTAAAATAAATGAACATTAAGAGCCGTCACGTTTATTCACAATAATGTTCCATAAAGAATTGATTTTAAATCTATCAGAGTAATATAAGGTACCACTTTTAATGCTGTGTAAAATGTTTGTAATATACGACACACAGATATAAATGTACATACAGATTTTATTTTTATCAGTTTTTCCCTTTAATTTTATATAATTTTTGATGAACGTTGTTGTTCTGTCACTTATTCATGAACCCAAACATTAAAGTATTAAACGTGACACGATCTTCTCTCTGCTGCAGCTCTGTAATCAGCTGCTTTAATTCTACTAATAAAATACTTTCTTTTATTCCTGATGATCAGGTCTGATTTATTTCTTATAATTACAGCTCAGTCGTATCACTGTTATAATAAACACCACGGTCATTATTACAGCTTATATTTCTCTTACTCTCTATAACTCTGTTTTATACTTTACCACACAGATAAAAGGAGTTTTAGATTTAATCATGTGTGTATGAAACATAAAATCTTTATTCACTTTTCAAACTTGTTGGTTTTAATGTTTAATTGGTGGAAAATAAACTTAATATGTTTATAGAAGTGATGAAAAAAGTGACGATTACAAAATTCAGCTGCACATAAACATCAGCTAATAAACACTTTAATATGTGAGAATAAAAAAACAAAAATGAAAACCAATAAATATATAAAACAAAAGAAATATAAAACCAATAAATATATACAATAAATAATAAAAACAAACACAATATAAAAATAAAATAAAACAAACAATCAAATATAAAACAAAAATTTAAACAAACACAAATATAAAAAACAAAAATAAAAAACAATAAAATATAAAACAAAAATAAAAACAATAATATAAAACAATCAAAGAAATATAAAACGATAAAATATTTGTAAAAAAACAATATTAAAAAAACCATTTTTAAATATATATAATTATAAAACACATACACAAACTTCTACTGTCGGCTGTTCCTGTTACAGGTCGCCTCAGCGGATCATTCGTCTCCATCTCGTCCTGTCCTGAACCTCCTCCTCTGTTACCTCTGTCACTCCCTCATTACACCCATAAACCTCCTCATCCTCAGCACCTTCTCCCTACAGAACTCTCATCCCTCTTCTGCACATGCTCAGATCATCTACATCACCAGGATGTAGAATCTGGAATCCGTATAAAACCCAAAATCAGGAAAAGTTGGGACAGTGCGGAGGATGCACATTACTTTTGGTTTGGTTTTGATGTTGATGTGATTACAGACAGCTGAGATATTTCATCTTCTGTCTCAACTTTATTTCATTTATTAATAAACATCCAATGTTTGATGAAATGTTTAAAAATAATGAACCTCAAAGAAAGATTGGAAGGGATTTGCATGTTCTCCCTCTACAGTGCAGAACATCATTAAACCATTCAAGGAATCAGGAGGAATTTCAGTGTGTAAAGGTGGAGGGTGCAGCTTAATCTGAACGCTCGTGATCTTCCATCCCTCAGACGCCATCAAGAACCTCCACTCAACACTAGCTGATATAACCACATGGGTGAGGGATTAGTTTATCAAACCTTTATCAGCTCTACAATACAGAGTTACTGCACTAATCATACTTAACACTTTACTGTGCAAAAAAGAAGCTTCATACACATTACAAAGGCATGGCTGCAGAAGAAGAGGGTACGGGTACTGGACCGACCTGCCTGCAGTCCTGACCCGTCCCTAATAGAGAACGTGAGGAGGATTCTGAAACGACGACGACCCCCCGTACTGCTGCACATCTTAAGACGTGTTTGCAGGAAGAACGAGACAAAATAAAAGCTGAAACACTAAATCACTCGCTCTCCTCCGCGACATTACAAAGTGGTAAATGCTTTACTGTCCCAACTGTTTTTGGAATGTGTTGCAGGCCTGAAATGCAGGAATGGATGATTATTAATAAATGAAATGAAGTTGAGCAGCTTCATCCTGTCTGACATCTTATAAACGTCAAAGTCAGTGTAAGAAACTCTGTGTTTATATTATTATTTACATTTTCCATGCTGTCCCAACTTTTTCTGATTTGTGGTTGTGAGTGGGTGTCACACAGTAACCCAAGCTCAGAAAAACGAGGATCATCAGGTTCTTATTTCTGGTCTCTGTGTCTGCATGGGTTTTCCACTGAGCGCGCCGGTTTCTTCCCACTTCTCAAAAACATGCAGAAGGTGGATTGGTTGCTTTACATTTCATCTGGGTGTGTGTGTAAGGTATGTCTGCCCTGTTTTTTTGGGTTTGTACTTTAAAATGTAAACTTGTATGAGCCACTAATAATAATGTTTAATTATTTTACTGATAATTAAATCATTCTGTGTTTCTTCCACTGTTTTATTTCTAGCAGGTGAATCTAAAAATGTCATTTTAACACACAATTTTTATATAAATATGAATAATTTTTAAGTAAAGTGTTGTTGGGAAGAGAAAGTCCTTTACTGGTGATACTGGAGTTTGTGTGGAGTTGATTTAAACACTTTCTGCTTGTTGTTTTTTTAGGTTTCCTGTTTTGGTGTTATCACACATTCAGACCGAGTTTCTTCAGCCCGTTTCCTCTGACACGAGTTTCTCATGACCTGCTTCCTCACACCCACAGCACTGAAACATTCTGCTGCTGGTTTAGTTTCAGGAAACGAGAACAAACGCTGATAATAAAATAAAATTACACAATCAGCTAAATGTGTATTATTCTGTACATATTTATCCTCAAGTTCACTTATCATGCTCAGTCCTGCACTTTCATTATAATAAATGTAAATAATCTTTATTAGATGCTGCTGCATTTATTGGTTCTGTATTTATAATCTTGAACACTACTGAACTGTTAATGCTCGGGACACTTGTACATCTAAAAGTACCTATTTAATTTATATTATAGCACACAACGTTGCATACACAGGAATTTCACATTCACTTCTATTTCTTATTTATATATTTTTCTATAGTTTTTATCTTGCACAAAACTGCACTCTGCTTTTTAAACCCACAATGTGAATTGCACATGCTAATGTTTACAATGTTTACAGGCATGAATGTGTGTGTTAAAGAGAGAGTGAGCTGTGTGTATAAGAATGTCTTGAGTAACCCAAAACAAATTCCTTGTATGTGTGAGCAAACTTGGCCAATAAAGCCTGATTCTGATTCTGATCTACACAAAGACAATAACGTTTAAGCTAATCGAATTTAAAACCTTTAGGGTTTTTATGTATAATAAAGTTGCATTTACTTGTATATTGTGTGTTGTATACCACATATTGTATGCATGCACATTGTACATTTGTATGAGTTCTTCTTTCTTTTGTTCTTGTTCAGTTACTGGGGACCAATAATTTGATAAATAAAGATAAATAAAGTATAATACTATAATTAAACTCTAATTATTGTGTTCCAATCTAGATTAGCAACAAGCTTTATGAATCCCTAACATTCCTAATTCAGTAACTTTGTACTAGAGCAGTGGTTCACAAACTTTTCCCCTGAAGCCCCCAGCACACACACACACACACACACACACACACACACACACACACACACACACACACACACACCAAAAGAATCCATAAAAATTCACATCAATTATAGTTTTATTTTCTTGGGTTATTTTATAGTTTTTTTTCCTTTGCAGTTTTGTTCCTTGTCTCTTTTCAAGACATCTAAATGTTTAGTTAAAAATCAAACATCAGCTGGACATCATCTTTAAACAACCCAACAATGCTGAATTTTATATAGATTTTCTATCCAGTGAGTGTTTTTCTTCTTATTTTATTTAACATGTATAAATTACTGCTCTAACAGTGCTGTAACTGTACATGGGATGTGAATAATACATGAGAAATACAGAACAAAAGCCCGTGTGAGGATGAGAAACTGGGGCTTTTATTTTGGAATGTGTAATTCTGTCAGTGCTGCTTGGTTTCCACGTTCACTGCTGGACCAGGACTGAAGCTCTTACTGGTTCTGGACTGGGTTTAACTGACCTGCTGAAATGGTGAGTTATTATTAATAAAAACTGATGAGCTGTAACATTCACTCAACACATTAATGCATCAATAAAATAATAAATATACTGTTTATAACTCAGTCAATAATAAACTAGATCTGTGTTCCGTTTAGCCTGCAGGAGAGAGACGTGAAGTGGCCAAAACAAGGCCGGTCAACAAACTAAAGTCTTATAATTCATCTCTTTATTCATTACTTTAGTAAATAAAATTTAATTTATTATTATTATTATTATTATTATTATTATTATTATTGTTAAGTATTTGTACCCTGTGTAACATATCACATATAAACACTGTTTATTTAAACCGCAGTCAGGTCAGATTCAGCCGTTAGTCTGAATGGGTGTGGATGGATCCGGGAGCTGTTCATAGATTCTTAATAAACCTCCAATTCTGATTTTTATTTACATATAAAATTATTTAATTCACTTATTTTTGCAGGATTATAGATGTAGCATATGTGCTAAACTACACTTTAGCTTAGCATAATATGCTACACTGCTGAACTAATCGACAGTTACTGAGGTAACATTAAAATTCCGTTATAGTTTTAAGTTAGCTTAAAAGTTAACAGATTAAACAATATTAAATCAATATTTACAGTCATATTTAAATGTAATATTAAATGTAAATAAATATATCAGGATGGTTGGAAATCTGTGATCGCTGATCTGTGAGTTTTTCTATCAGCTGATTCTGTGCCTGAGGTAAAATTTTTACATTTTTAAGGTTTACTGGTAAATGATCAGAATTATTTATTATATTTAGTGGCTCTGCACTAAACTTGTCTGAAGAATGAGGATATTTTAATTATTTAACAGGAAAAATACAAGCTTAGCATAATCAGCTACTTTTCTGACCGCGTCAGGTGATTCTGTGACTAAAATATTCTGTGGTAAAATTTTTTACATTTTTAAGGTTTACAAATTGATATCAGAATTATTTATTATATTAAGTGGCGCTGCACTCAATTGTGTGCAGATTTAGGTTATTTTTAAATTATTTAACAGGAAAAAGAGGTATAAAGTTTCAGGTGAAAATACAAGCTTAGCATAATGAGCTACTGTGCTAAACTAATCGACACTTACTGAGGTAACATTATATTCCGTTATAATTTATAAGTTATGATTTATACACTTGCAGTCAGATTAAACAATAATAAATTAATATTTACAGTCATATATTTATATGTGGTTGGTTGAAACCCTGTAATTGTAGTTTTTCTGTCAGCTGATTCTGTGACTGAAATATTCTGAGGTAAAATATTTACATTTTTAAGGTTTAAAAATATATATCAGAATTATTGTTTATATTAAGTTGCACTGCACTAAATTTTATGAAGATTTAGGTTATTTTTTATTTATTTAACAGGAAAAAGAGGTATTAAGGTTTCAGGTGAAAGCACAAGTTAGCATAATGAGCTACTTTGCTAAACTAATCAACTAATCAAAAAAATGATCGAAGTTATAGATTTTAAATCAAATAAAAACATTAAAAGTTATTATCTTACTAAAGGCAAATATATAAACCTTATAATTGTTTTATAATTAGAGTTTTTCTGTCAGCTGATTCTGTGACTGAAATACATCTGAGGTTTTGACCTTTTTGTAAGGTTAAAGTATCATAAATATATATAGATATAAATATAGATATATCATAAATATAGTGACACTAGACTAAATTTGTGTAAATAATGAAGTTATTTCAGAAGTATTTAACACAAAAACAGTGGTAGTACAACGACACGTGTGCAGCACCGACCGCTTCTTTTCACCTGCACCAGGTGGGTTCATACGGAGATCCGTATCGTGCACTGATCTCCGCTATCCCCCGTCTCTGTACAGCGCATCGATGGTGCTGCACAGAGACCCCTCGGACGAGCCGATCTTCTGAGATTCGACCTCACAAGCTATTTATACAGTGAATAGAGAGTGAGTTTGTGTTCCTGTAGTAGTAATAATAATAAGTGTTTTTTTCCGGCAGAGTTTCCTGGGTGGTCTGTTCGGTCCCATTTGTGAGATCGACGTCGTTCTCAACGATGCCGAGAGCAGAAAAACGGCGGAGCTGAAGACGGAGGAGGGTAAAGTGGAGAAACATTATTTATTCTACGATGGAGAGTCCGTTTCTGGAAAGGTGAGTCGGTCACAGCCTGCTGGGTAACACGATCCAGTGATTTATTTAATTAAAGTATTAAATTATTCTACAACCCCAAATCAGAAAAAGTTGGGACAGTGAAGTCAATGTAAGTCCATAAAAATGTGTAAGATCGTTAGTAACGAACTGTTTTATTGTTGTTTGATCTGAAGGTGAACATCAACGTAAGACAAACCGGGAAGCGACTCGAACACCAGGGAATCCGAATCGAGTTTGTCGGACAGATCGGTGAGTGTGTGTGAACGCGTCTCTGTGGGGTTTTTGGTTCCTTAATAAGAACAGAAGCAGTAATTGTTGTGCTACAGTTCAGGCTTTTGTAATCCACATTAGATCCCTGAAGCGTGGGGCTGAAGGAAGCACGTGCTGGTCACATGAACCCTGCGGCCCCACAGGGTGGATTAATCAGCCGGTTTTTTACAGCCTGGTCAAAAGAACTGTTAGAGATGGAGATATACTGTATATGTGGACGATGATCGGCTGGTCCAAGGGTCTCTGTGCAGCACCATCAATCAGCCAGCAGAGGGTGTGATGTTCCTCCTATTATGGGGTCTGATGTTCCTCCTTTTTGGCGTCTGATGTTCCTCCTTTTTGGGGTTTGATATTCCTTCTGTTTTGGGGTCCGATGTTCCTCCTTTTTGGCGTCTGATGTTCCTCCTTTTTGGGGTCTGATGTTCCTCCTATTATGGGGTCTGATGTTTCTCCTTTTTGGCGTCTGATGTTCCTCCTTTTTGGGGTTTGATATTCCTTCTGTTTTGGGGTCTGATGTTCTTCATTATGGGGTCTGATGTTCCTTCTGTTTTGGGGTCCGATGTTCCTCCTTTTTGGCGTCTGATGTTCCTCCTTTTTGGGGTCTGATGTTCCTCCTATTATGGGGTCTGATGTTCCTCCTTTTTGGCGTCTGATGTTCCTCCTTTTTGGGGTTTGATATTCCTTCTGTTTTGGGGTCTGATGTTCTTCATTATGGGGTCTGATGTTCCTTCTGTTTTGGGGTCCGATGTTCCTCCTTTTTGGCGTCTGATGTTCCTCCTTTTTGGGGTCTGATGTTCCTCCTATTTGGGGTCTGATGTTCCTCCTTTTTGGCGTCTGATGTTCCTCCTTTTTGGGGTTTGATATTCCTTCTGTTTTGGGGTCTGATGTTCTTCATTATGGGGTCTGATGTTCCTTCTGTTTTGGGGTCCGATGTTCCTCCTTTTTGGCGTCTGATGTTCCTCCTTTTTGGGGTCTGATGTTCCTCCTATTTGGGGTCTGATGTTCCTCCTTTTTGGCGTCTGATGTTCCTCCTTTTTGGGGTTTGATATTCCTTCTGTTTTGGGGTCTGATGTTCTTCATTATGGGGTCTGATGTTCCTTCTGTTTTGGGGTCCGATGTTCCTCCTTTTTGGCGTCTGATGTTCCTCCTTTTTGGGGTCTGATGTTCCTCCTATTATGGGGTCTGATGTTCCTCCTTTTTGGCGTCTGATGTTCCTCCTTTTTGGGGTTTGATATTCCTTCTGTTTTGGGGTCTGATGTTCTTCATTATGGGGTCTGATGTTCCTTCTGTTTTGGGGTCCGATGTTCCTCCTTTTTGGCGTCTGATGTTCCTCCTTTTTGGGGTCTGATGTTCCTCCTATTTGGGGTCTGATGTTCCTCCTTTTTGGGGTTTGATGTTCCTCCTTTTTGGGGTCTGATGTTCCTCCTATTTGGGGTCTGATGTTCCTCCTTTTGGGGTCTGATGTTCCTCCTATTTGGGGTTTGATGTTCCTCCTTTTTGGGGTTTGATGTTCCTCCTTTTTAAGGTCTGATGTTCCTCCTATTTGGGGTCTGATGTTCCTCCTTTTGGGGTCTGATGTTCCTCCTTTTTGGGGTTTGATGTTCCTCCTTTTTGGGGTCTGATGTTCCTCCTATTTGGGGTCTGATGTTCCTCCTTTTGGGGTCTGATGTTCCTCCTATTTGGGGTCTGATATTCCTTCTGTTTTGGGGTCTGATGTTCTTCATTATGGGGTCTGATGTTCCTTCTGTTTTGGGGTCTGATGTTCCTCCTATTTGGGGTCTGATGTCCTTCATTGTGGGGTCTGATGTTCCTCCTTTTTGGGGTCTGATGTTCTTCATTATGGGGTCTGATGTTCCTCCTATTTGGGGTCTGATGTCCTTCATTATGGGGTCTGATGTTCCTCCTATTTGGGGTCTGATGTCCTTCATTTTGGGGTCTGATGTTCCTCCTATTTGGGGTCTGATGTCCTTCATTGTGGGGTCTGATGTTCCTCCTTTTTGGGGTCTGATGTTCTTCATTATGGGGTCTGATGTTCCTCCTATTTGGGGTCTGATGTCCTTCATTGTGGGGTCTGATGTTCCTCCTTTCGGGGTCTGATGTCCTTCATTATGGGGTCTGATGTTCCTCCTTTTTGGGGTCTGATGTCCCTACTTTTTGGGGTCTGATGTTCTTCATTATGGGGTCTGATGTTCCTCCTTTTTGAGGTCTGATGTTTCTCCTTTTTGGGGTCTGATGTTCCTCCTTTTTGGGGTCTGATGTTCCTCCTATTTGGGGTCTGATGTTCCTCCTTTTTGAGGTCTGATGTTTCTCCTTTTTGGGGTCTGATGTTCCTCCTATTTGGGGTCTGATGTCCTTCATTATGGGGTCTGATGTTCCTCCTTTTTGGGGTCTGATGTTCCTACTTTTTGGGGTCTGATGTTCTTCATTATGGGGTCTGATGTTCCTCCTTTTTGAGGTCTGATGTTTCTCCTTTTTGGGGTCTGATGTTCCTCCTTTTTGGGGTCTGATGTTCCTCCTTTTTGGGGTCTGATGTCCTTCATTGTGGGGTCTGATGTTCCTCCTTTTTGGGGTCTGATGTCCTTCATTATGGGGTCTGATGTTCCTCCTATTTGGGGTCTGATACCACCCCCCCTTTATGAGATCTGATTCCTCACCTGCTGCAGTGACGCCCTCCGCTGGCTGATGGATGGCGCTGCACAGAGACGGGGCATGATGGAGATCAGTGCGTGAGGTTGCAGCCTGGTTGTTTAGTAATAATCACGTGTGGTGTGTGTTACGCTACAGAGCTGTTCAGCGATAAGAGCAACACACACGAGTTCGTGAACCTGGTGAAGGAGCTGGCGCTGCCCGGCGAGCTCAACCAGAACCGCAGCTACGACTTCGAGTTCATGCAGGTGGAGAAGCCGTACGAGTCCTACACCGGGGCCAACGTACGCCTGAGGTCAGTGCCGTCATCACCCGTCGTCCTACGCTCCCCCGAGAGGAGGGCGTGTCTAAGCCGAGCGTCTTCATTTCACAGGTACTTCCTGAAAGTGACCATCGTGAGGAGGCTCTCCGACCTGGTGAAGGAGTACGACCTCATAGTCCATCAGCTCGCCACCTACCCGGACGTCAACAACTCCATCAAGATGGAGGTGGGCATCGAGGACTGCCTGCACATCGAGTTCGAGTACAACAAGTCCAAGTAAGTGTTGAAGTGATTCAGGGAGACTGGGCCCTCGCTCGCCCCCCCCCCCCCCCCCCCCCCCCGTGGATCAAGAACCTCCGTCAGACATCCAGAAACCCTGATGAACCTGTGATATATATATAAATATAGCCACGTGAGTTCTTCAGAAAACTGTTCGTTACTGAACACAGGCCGCCGCTGCATCGAGAAACACGACCTGCAGCTCCGTTACACACAGAGAGAGTCAGACATCAATTCTATACATCAGTTCTATACATCAATTCTATACATCAGTTCTATACATCAATTCTATACATCAGTTCTATACATCAGTTCTATACATCAATTCTATACATCAATTCTATACATCAGTTCTATACATCAGTTCTATACATCAGTTCTATACATCAGTTCTATACATCAATTCTATACATCAGTTCTATACATCAGTTCTATACATCAGTTCGATACATCAGTTCTATACATCAATTCTATACATCAGTTCTATACATCAGTTCTATACATCAATTCTATACATCAGTTCTATACATCAGTTCTATACATCAATTCTATACATCAGTTCTATACATCAATTCTATACATCAGTTGTATACATCGATTCTATACATCAGTTCTATACATCAGTTCTATACATCAATTCTATACATCAGTTCTATACATCAGTTGTATACATCAATTGTATACATCAGTTCTATACATCAGTTCTATACATCAGTTGTATACATCAATTCTATACATCAGTTGTATACATCAATTCTATACATCAGTTCTATACATCAATTCTATACATCAGTTCTATACATCAATTCTATACATCAGTTCTATACATCAGTTCTATACATCAGTTCTATACATCAATTCTATACATCAGTTCTATACATCAGTTCTATACATCAGTTCTATACATCAGTTCTATACATCAATTCTATACATCAGTTCTATACATCAATTCTATACATCAATTCTATACATCAGTTCTATACATCAGTTCTATACATCAGTTCTATACATCAGTTCTATACATCAATTCTATACATCAGTTCTATACATCAGTTCTATACATCAGTTCGATACATCAGTTCTATACATCAATTCTATACATCAGTTCTATACATCAGTTGTATACATCAATTGTATACATCAATTGTATACATCAGTTCTATACATCAGTTCTATACATCAGTTGTATACATCAATTCTATACATCAATTCTATACATCAGTTCTATACATCAATTCTATACATCAGTTCTATACATCAGTTCTATACATCAGTTCTATACATCAGTTCTATACATCAGTTCTATACATCAGTTCTATACATCAATTCTATACATCAGTTCTATACATCAGTTGTATACATCAATTGTATACATCAATTGTATACATCAATTCTATACATCGATTCTATACATCAGTTCTATACATCAGTTCTATACATCAATTCTATACATCAGTTCTATACATCAGTTGTATACATCAATTGTATACATCAGTTCTATACATCAGTTCTATACATCAGTTGTATACATCAATTGTATACATCAATTGTATACATCAGTTCTATACATCATTTCTATACATCAGTTCTATACATCAATTCTATACATCAGTTCTATACATCAATTCTATACATCAATTCTATACATAAATTCTATACATCAGTTCTATACATCAGTTGTATACATCGATTCTATACATCAGTTCTATACATCAGTTCTATACATCAGTTCTATACATCAATTCTATACATCAATTCTATACATCAGTTCTATACATCAGTTCTATACATCAGTTCTATACATCAGTTGTATACATCAGTTCTATACATCAGTTCTATACATCAATTCTATACATCAGTTCTATACATCAGTTCTATACATCAGTTCTATACATCAATTCTATACATCAGTTCTATACATCAGTTGTATACATCAGTTGTATACATCAGTTGTATACATCAGTTGTATACATCAGTTGTATACATCAGTTGTATACATCAATTCTATACATCAGTTCTATACATCAGTTGTATACATCAATTCTATACATCAGTTCTATACATCAATTCTATACATCAGTTCTATACATCAATTCTATACATCAGTTCTATACATCAATTCTATACATCAGTTCTATACATCAGTTCTATACATCAGTTCTATACATCAATTCTATACATCAGTTCTATACATCAATTCTATACATCAGTTCTATACATCAGTTCTATACATCAGTTCTATACATCAATTCTATACATCAGTTCTATACATCAATTCTATACATCAGTTCTATACATCAGTTCTATACATCAGTTCTATACATCAGTTCTATACATCAATTCTATACATCAGTTCTATACATCAATTCTATACATCAATTCTATACATCAGTTCTATACATCAGTTCTATACATCAGTTCTATACATCAGTTCTATACATCAGTTCTATACATCAGTTCTATACATCAGTTCTATACATCAATTCTATACATCAGTTCTATACATCAGTTGTATACATCAATTGTATACATCAATTGTATACATCAATTCTATACATCGATTCTATACATCAGTTCTATACATCAGTTCTATACATCAATTCTATACATCAGTTCTATACATCAGTTGTATACATCAATTGTATACATCAGTTCTATACATCAGTTCTATACATCAGTTGTATACATCAATTGTATACATCAATTGTATACATCAGTTCTATACATCATTTCTATACATCAGTTCTATACATCAATTCTATACATCAGTTCTATACATCAATTCTATACATCAGTTCTATACATCAATTCTATACATCAGTTCTATACATCAATTCTATACATCAGTTCTATACATCAATTCTATACATCAGTTCTATACATCAATTCTATACATCAATTCTATACATCAGTTCTATACATCAGTTCTATACATCAATTCTATACATCAATTCTATACATAAATTCTATACATCAGTTCTATACATCAGTTCTATACATCAGTTGTATACATCGATTCTATACATCAGTTCTATACATCAGTTCTATACATCAGTTCTATACATCAATTCTATACATCAATTCTATACATCAGTTGTATACATCAATTGTATACATCAGTTCTATACATCAGTTCTATCCACGATTTTCCTGGCAACACAATGGGGGCTGCCATGACACCTCCCTATTTCCGTTTGCCGGTTTTTCGTTTCCGGTCGCGTTAGATTTGCTGTAGTACTAACTACAACATTATTAAACTACTTTTGGTAAGGACTGCATGGTTTAAATATGAGCTCGGGCTCGACGTGTGCCGCTCTCGGGTGCCACAACAACTCAAAGAAATTGAAGCTGTTATTGGAAAGTACGAGCTTTTAACAGCAGCGGATTTGTAAACATTGTCGGTGCGCTGCGCCTTACGCGTTACATTCCATAATAATATAATAATAATCATATTAATTATATCAATAATATAATATTTATTAATTAAATAATAATAAAACATTTATAATATCGTATAATGCAGTTTCACTTTGTATAGTCCAAAATATAGAGAGCGTTGCAGAAATTGGACAAATAACATTTAAATCCGGACACCCAGACAGACACGGCTTGTGCAAGTGAATACTGAACGGGTGTAAATACCCTGTTTGTTGTTCCCAGTTCATTGTTTTAGTAAATTAAACAACGCAACGCGTTTTATTCTGTCCCTTCAGCTCCCCTTTCCTGCTTTACATCCACTCATGAACCAAGTACAGTATACACTGTTGTAGAAGTAAAAACAATCAACAAATCAGTCGTGATACATTGTTTATTATTGCCAGTGTTTCACAGCAGTTAGAATGTTCCTCGGTTCATCCATACCTTCCACAACTTCCCTTACCCTGCAATGCACGAGTAACCCACCGTCTCCACTACTCCACTTTCCCTCAGCGTTACCCACGCCTGATGTTTACCTTCAGCAATTCCTACGCATGTAAGCCTCTGTGCTTTTATAGTTCTGTAGCTCCTCACCGTCTACAGCTTCGGAAAAGACGAAATGGTTCACTTACGTACATCAATATAGCTAACCTCATATCATCTACCCACTCTGTAAGCGTGGAAGGGTGGGGCACTGTCAGAACACGGTCATCACAGCTTCTTAAAATGTCCTTACTGTCAAGTGCTAGGAATTAAGAAAGGACTCAGTTTTAACTAAAAGAAAACTGCTTTATTGTTCGGAGCATCAGCTTGCAGAGACACGGAACATGCGAGTGAGCAGAGTGCGCTCCAACAACACACCGAGAGGAGGGAATAAGGGTACAACAGTGCACTCGTCTAACAAAATGCATACATAGACAGTCGCTCTACACTTACTATTCAACCACCGAGCGTTTTTGGCCATGTTTGTTAAAAAAAACCAGTTACGAATGACCACTACTTCTGTCGTTCAGAACGTAAACACTGTAACCGGAAGTCAAAAACCGGCTTCCGCTACGAATCACGGGAAAGGTCAAAGTTCAGGAATATCGTGGATACATCAGTTCTATACATCAATTCTATACATCAGTTGTATACATCAGTTCTATACATCAGTTCTATACATCAGTTCTATACATCAGTTGTATACATCAGTTCTATACATCAGTTCTATACATCAATTCTATACATCAGTTCTATACATCAGTTCTATACATCAGTTCTATACATCAATTCTATACATCAGTTCTATACATCAGTTGTATACATCAGTTGTATACATCAGTTGTATACATCAGTTGTATACATCAGTTCTATACATCAGTTGTATACATCAATTCTATACATCAGTTCTATACATCAGTTGTATACATCAATTCTATACATCAGTTCTATACATCAGTTCTATACATCAGTTGTATACATCAATTCTATACATCAGTTCTATACATCAGTTGTATACATCAATTCTATACATCAGTTGTATACATCAATTCTATACATCAGTTCTATACATCAGTTCTATACATCAGTTGTATACATCAATTCTATACATCAGTTGTATACATCAATTCTATACATCAGTTCTATACATCAGTTCTATACATCAGTTCTATACATCAGTTGTATACATCAATTCTATACATCAGTTCTATACATCAGTTGTATACATCAGTTCTATACATCAGTTCTATACATCAGTTGTATACATCAATTCTATACATCAGTTCTATACATCAGTTGTATACATCAATTCTATACATCAGTTCTATACATCAGTTGTATACATCAATTCTATACATCAGTTCTATACATCAGTTGTATACATCAATTCTATACATCAGTTCTATACATCAGTTCTATACATCAATTCATCTCAGATGTGGTGAGATGAGTCCCAGTTCGGCTCGGTTTAGGAAAACGAGCATCAGGTTCTCTGTGCCAGAGACCAAAAGGACCGTCGTCCAGACTGTTATCAGTGAAAGGTGCAAAAGCCAACTGGGGTGTGTCTCGGTATTGAGCACCTACCTGCACATGTGTGAAGGAACCACTGATACAGAGGCATATTTTGGGATTTTAGACACACGTGCAGCCATCAAGGGTGCTCGAGCGGCCTGCCTGCAGTCCAGTTCTGTCTCGGTCACGAAGAGGATCAGACGACAAACCGAGCAGCTGAAGTCTCGTATCGAGACTCACAAACCTGCGACCATCAGCGTCCTCGGTTCCTCACGCATTAAAAAGTAGAAATGAATAGGAACGCTGATGGTACACAGGGGGGGAACACGCCCCCCCCCCCCCCCCCCCCCCCCCGTCCTTTCCCAAAACGTATTTGGCGTGTCTTTATACAGGGATTAAACTCTAAACGTCTTTAAAATTGATCAGCGACTGACGAGAATGAAACACCGTCCCGGGCGGCACGGTGGCTAAGTGGGTCTCGCAGCGAGAAGGTCCTGGGTTCGATCCCCGGGCGGGGCGGTCCGGGTCCTTTCTGTGTGGGGTTTGCATGTTCTCCCCGTGTCTGTGTGGGTTTTCGTCCGGGAGCTCCGGTTTCCTCCCACGGTCCAAGGACGTGCAAGTGATGTGAATCGGAGACACTAAATTATCCACGACTGTGTCCGATATAAACTTGTGCATCGAATAATCGTGTGTAATGAGTAACGATATAATCTTGATAAACAAACAAAAACAAAACGTCCCGACTCTTCTGGAAATGCGTTTTGTAAGACATTATGTCCCTGTTGTTTTTGTTCCCTAGGTATCACCTGAAAGATGTAATTGTGGGTAAAATCTACTTCCTGCTGGTTCGGATCAAAATCCAACACATGGAGCTTCAGCTGATCAAGAAGGAAATGACGGGGATCGGTGAGCTCTGATTAATAACGATATTATAATATAATATTAATATCGTGACTTCTGCCTGATCAATCACGCGACGTTGCTTTAACAGGGCCGAGTACGACCACAGAGACGGAGACTGTGGCCAAGTATGAGATTATGGACGGAGCTCCGGTCAAAGGTTCGAATCACACCGTTCTAAACTCAACCTTCTTTCTCCCCATAAGCATGTTTGGGAGAACCTGTTAATGCGTCCATGGTCCCGTGGAGCTGCAGATATTTTAGTCTCGTGTAAAATAATGAGGTTGTTTTTGACACTTAAACACTGAAAATAACACAAATATAATATAAACACACTGAAATACAATTACTAACAGTTACACATCAATAACAATACAATAAAAGCTGCACTTTAGTTTTACTTCTTTATCGTTTCCTGACGCTTCTTAATGCTGGAGATGCTCGATCTCGGAATACCGTATTCCCTTCAGCACCGGCGCATTCACACGAGAACAGAACTCAGCGTGACTTACTGTAGTAAAACAGCGAGTGAGGAATGTGATTAGTGGACATTAGTGGACATTTCTCACTGTCAGATTGCAAATAATTTGAGCTATTTCACCATCTACTGTACTTAATAGTGGAAAGACTCGGGGAATGTGTGTGTAGAACAAGGAAGGAAACCACTGCATTAGAACTCGTCATGCTCCTGTGATAAATATAAATACAGGTAGTACTTCAGAAAAGCGTTGTTACTGAACACGGTCCGCCGCTGCATCAGGAAACACAACCTGAACCTCTACGTTTATATTATATACACACTTTTATCCACAGTGACTTGCATGCTGTCTAAGCAATTGAGGGTCCAACAGTGGCAGCCTGGCAGTGGTGGGGCTTGAACCAGCGACCTTTCGATTGCTAATCTAGTGCCGTAACCGCTAGAAACATGAATAATCATGTAAATAAGATAGATGTATTTTTATGTGTATTATTTAATCAGTATAAACGTATAGTGAGGTTTTCCTCTCCTGATGGAAGTCTGGTGTTAGATCTGCTTGTTATACAGCACATAACTTTATAAAGTATATATCTGTATTATATCTGTTCGCCAGGCGAGTCCATACCCATCCGCCTGTTCCTGGCTGGCTACGACCTCACGGCCACCATGAGGGACGTAAACAAGAAGTTCTCGGTGAGGTACTTCCTAAATCTGGTGCTGGTGGATGAGGAGGACCGGAGATACTTCAAACAGCAGGTACTGAGTCAAGTCAACTTTATTTATATAGCGCTTTTTACAATAGACATCGTCTCAAAGCAACTTTACAGAATCCAGGACCAACAGATACAAAAAACCCCTGTTGAGCAAGCCGAGGGCGACTGTGAAAATTACAGGAAGAAACCTTGAGAGGAACCAGACTCAGCAGGTCCTTCTTGGGTGGCCTGGAGGATACTTTAAATAAGTACACGATTTACACAGAGCATACGAACACAGAATTAAATGATCTAAAAGTCATAACTGGTAATAAATAGATAAATAAATAAATAATAATAGAGTTATTATTCAGTCTAGTCTTCAATAAAGTCTGTAGTGATTTCATGTCATTCTTGGTGCAATTACTCCAGACCCGTCACATCTGACAGGAGCAGCATCGTTGTCCCGGCAGTCTCGACTTTAATCCTTAACCTCGGTGGGTAAACATGTTTCCATCAGAATGCCCTCGGGGTAAAACAACAGAGAATGTAGTTAATAATGTACAATGCTAGTGGAGTAAAACAGTTTTACAGAGAGTTTTAGACTCCGGCAGCCCTAATTATTACAGCAGAACTAAAAGGGAGAGCGAGCAGGTAACAAGGTCATGAAGGCTTTCACAGGACATCAGCGCCCACCTCCCCACCGTCATCAAACCTGAGTGATCGGACAAGAGAGGCAGGACGACAGCAACCCAACATCCCTGATCACCACAAGTTTCTATGACCAAGAACCCCCAAGCTCTGCGCCTTTGTCTATACTAATCAAAAGCCTGAGAAAATAAATATGTTTTCAGTCTAGACTTAAACATTGAGACTGTGTCCGAATCCCGAATAGAGGCAGGAAGATTATTCCAGAGTTGTGGAGCTTTGTAAGAAAATGCTCTTCCACCAGCTTTGGTCTTTTTAATTTTAGGAACTATAAGTAACCCTGCATCTTGTGAACGAAGTGGACGCGCTGGGCTGTAGTGATTAATAAGTTCACTCAGATACTGTGGTACAGACCATGTAGCGCTTTATAGGTTAGTAAAAGTATTTTGTAATCAATGCGAAATTTAACTGGCAGCCAGTGTAGAGATGATAGAACAGGAGTAATATGGTCAAATTTTTTAGTTCTAGTTAGCACTCGAGCTGCTGCATTTTGAACTAACTGGAGTTTGTTTAAGGATCTACCAGAGCATCCAGTTAGAAGAGCATTACAATAATCTAACCGAGAAGTTATAAACGCATGGATCAGTTTTTCGGCGTCATTAACAGATAGTATATTTCTTATTTTAGAGATATTACGCAAATGATAGAAAGCAACTCTAGTAATATTATTAATGTGTGTATCAAATGAAAGATCTGAATCTATTGTGACACCTAAGTTTTTTACATCTGGGCTGGGAGTAACAGAGAACGTGTTTAAGTTTAGCACCAGGTTAGAGAACTCGTCCCTCACAGCTTTAGATCCAACAAGTAAAACCTCAGTTTTATCTGAATTAAGTAAAAGAAAATTACACGACATCCAGTTTTTTATGTCGTTTACACAATCTTCTATCTTACTGATTGTGTCAGTATCATTTGGTTTGGCTGATATATACAGCTGTGTGTCATCTGCATAGCAGTGAAAGTTTATGCCATGTTTATGAATAATTTCACCTAGTGGAAGCATATAGAGGGTAAATAATAGCGGTCCCAGTACCGACCCCTGTGGAACACCACACTTTACTTTTGTAGTTTCCGAGCATTTATTATTTACATGAACGAATTGCGAGCGGTCAGTCAGATATGATTTAAACCAAGAGAGTGCGAGTCCTTTAACACCTACTGTATTTTCTAGCCTCTCCAGTAAAATGTTATGATCGAGGTACTGAGAACACAGCTCAGCTGATTGGTGATAATGGGGGTCATTAACGTGCACGTTTAATCAATACCTCATTGTTCTAGGGAACTATGTGGTACAAATTTAGTGAAAGCGAAAGTATTTCTTATCCGATGACTCGATTAATCGCTGGAATAATCGATAGTTGCAGCCCTAGACTCTAACACGCCGTCGTAAAAGCCAGAGCACCAAGCACGTTTTATTTTTAACACTAGAGATCTCATCACTTAGCTTTTTCTGCCATCATTTCAATCCATTTCTGCTCACGTCCAAAAAAAATCATCTTACATTCCTAACTCTTGCCCCCCCCCCATCCTGCTGTGATCCAGGAGATCGTCCTGTGGCGAAAAGCCCCCGAGAAACTCCGCAAGCGTAACTTCCACCAGCGCTACGAGTCCCCGGAGCCGCGGCCGAGCCTCTCCGCCGAGCACCCGGAGATGTGAGCGGAGCCGCCGCCGCCGAGGGTCACGCTCCTGCGCCGGCCGACGGGAAGGAAGGAGATGCGACTCCCACCCGACACCACCGCCCGGCCGCGCCCATTCCACCCTCCGTCCTTCAGAAAGCACTGGAACACAGACCGCTCCGTTTAAACCCTGTAGTAGCGCTCGGGACTCGAACCCTCCTGCTAGATGAAGAAATGGTTTGAATGCACTTGGTTGTTTTCTTTATTGTTTTTCCTGAGCTGCAGGATGAGAGAGAGAGAGACAGAATTCTGCATGCTGGCTGGTTGGTTTAACTCGCTGGTTAATTGGTTAATTTCCAGGAACCGAAACACGTGTGTGTGCACCCAGAGCAGAGTGCCAAATG
Source organism: Trichomycterus rosablanca (assembly GCF_030014385.1). NCBI lineage: Eukaryota > Metazoa > Chordata > Actinopteri > Siluriformes > Trichomycteridae > Trichomycterus > Trichomycterus rosablanca. The sequence continues at coordinate 52,561,493 of NC_085992.1, forward strand.
ATCTCCAATAATCACTTTCATGTACAAAACAAATGTATTTAACTTATTTAGCGTTTAGCTCCGTATAGCGTTCATTCTCTTGTGTGTGTTATTATTATTATTATTATTATATTTGTTGTTAGAAAGAAGATATAAAACGTTATGATGCCTATAAAGGCTCTACATATGAAGCTTTTCAAATTTATATGCATTTTATTGTACAATAATGATAAATGTGCAGATTATAACGTGTCACTGGTGGCTTTAATTCATCAGAATTCTTTCCCTGTGCGACGGAGGCCGAGCAGCTTCGTTCACTCGCTTCTCAGTGCCCATAAGCTTGAAATATAATGGCGGTTTAACGTTCTGAGAACGACACATCGGCCCTCTACCGTTACTGGGCGTGGACTACTGGGATTGTCTGTCTGGGATTAATGTTTATATTTTATTCACCAGAGTAAAGAAGATCAAAATAAAATTCCATCCACTATATTCATTCCTGCATCCGGATCAGACACAGCAGCGCTGCTGGAGGTTTTAAACACCTCTCTGTCACTGCTGGACTGAGAATATACCAATAAACCAAATATATCCAGCCGACAGCGCCCCGTGAGCAGCGTCCTGTGCCCACTGATGAAGGTCTAGAAGATGAGCGACTCAAACAGCAGCAATAGATGAGCGATCGTCTCTGACTTTACATCTACAAGGTGGACCGACTAGGTAGGAGTGTCTAATAGAGTGGACAGTGAGTGGACACGGTGTTTAAAAACTCCAGCAGCGCTGCTGTGTCTGATCCACTCGTACCAGCACAACACACACTAACACACCACCACCATGTCAGTGTCACTGCAGTGCTGAGAATCATCCACCACCTAAATAATACCTGCTCTGTGGGGGTCCTGTGGGGGTCCTGACCATTGAAGAACAGCATGAAAGGGGGTAACAAAGCATGTAGAGAAACAGATGGACTACAGTCAGTAACTGTAGAACTACAAAGTGCTTCTAATATGGTAAGTGGAGCTGACCGAACCCATCAGCATGAGTGCAGGACATGAACGCGTGCACACAGCGTTCACCTGTCAGAAACCTTTATTTTTTATAAAGTTATAAAGCTGTTCATTCATTTTTCACACAGATCCGGGATTTTAACACATTTAAACCAGCACTGAGTGACGAGGTTTCAATAAGGATGCACAATTGTAGGATTTTAAATGGTCACGCTTCTTAATTAATATTCTCGGCTCGGTGGGTAGCACTGTCTCCTCACAGCAAGAAGGTCCTGGGTTCTATCCCCAGGCAGGGCGGTCCGGATCCCTTCTGTGCGGAGTTTGCATGTTCTCCCCGTGTCTGTGTGGGTTTCCTCCAGTAGCTCCGGTTTCCTCCTACAATACAAAAAAACATGGTCAGGTTAACTGGAGACACTGAATTGCCCTGTATGTGAATGTGTGTGTGTGTGTGCCCTGCGATGGTCTGGCAACCCGTCCAGGGTGTTACTGTGTACCTTGCGCCCATTGAAAAGCTGGGATAGGCTCCAGCACCTTCCGCGACCCTGATTGGATAAGCGGATAAGAAAGTGAACGAAGTACTGTATTATGTGAATAAGCTTGGAGGTTGTACTATCATGAAGCCACCAGGGGGCGCCACTAACCCCGCTCACTCAGCCCGGTCAAAAGCAACAAGCGCGGGTCGTTACAATGTAGTGCACTAAGTAGTGTGTAGGGAATAGGGAGCATGGTGCTATTTCCGACACTCCCTTTTATATAAAAGTCCTCTTTCGAGAACACTGAATAACGCCTTGCTATTATAATAAATAACTCTAGATGTTTTAAATTCACGAACACATATGTTGTTGGTGTATTTACTTTAAAACGTATTCATATAAAGTCGCTGTTTTGTCGACGTTGTGTTTGTAATCTCTATTTTAATAAACTATAATAATTAAGATCAGGCAGTGCTGTGGACACCTAACTGTTTGGGGTCTTTCTGCACGTTTCTTCCCGGTGTTGCTGACTGACCTTAACATGGCTGTGTGTGTGAGTGCTCTGTAGTGCTAGTGAGTGTTGAACAGGAATGGACATCGCTGTGAGGCGGTGATCATGTCGGTTAATCGGTGTGTGTACCTGCTGTCCCGCTCACGCTTACAGCGCGGATGTGCGGGACTCGTCTCACACCCTCCTGATGCTGCCGGGCTGAGGAGCTCCGGACTGTGGGGACACAGACCAGCTCTGATGAAATCTCCTGTCAGGTTGAGATCATCAGAAGGGCAGTGGAAGGCTCCGGACACGTCGCTGTTCGTACCGCTGGTGGTGAAGGGTGACCGAGCTGAAGATGGTGCGGTGGGAGCGGAGCTGACGCGGCCGCTGGATAAAAGTAAACCTGCATCACTCATACACTTATAATTCATTATAAATCCATCAAATAAATCATCAGCATCAGAGGTGGAGAAATAAATCATTAATACATCAGGCTGATCGATACATCCTTAATATGATATCACCAGGTGTTGGTGTTTATGAGGTGTTGGTGTTTATCACCAGGTGTTGGTGTTTATCACCAGGTGTTGGTGTTTATGAGGTGTTGGTGTTTATGAGGTGTTGGTGTTTATCACCAGGTGTTGGGGTTTGAGGTGTTGGTGTTTATGAGGTGTTGGTGTTTATTTTTACATTTACATTTTCAGCATTTAGCAGAGGCTCTTATCCAGAGCGACTTACAGAAGTGCTTCTATAGTGAACATTTCATTTCTCAAGTTTAGGAAAACAACAGTCAAAGAACACAACTCTGCTAAAACCTGTTAAAACCAAAGTGCTGCTTTTTTTTTTAAATGGAAAAGAATGGAACAAAATGTTAGTAAATAAGTACAAGTCAGCCTAAGTGTTTAGTAAAAAGGTGATGAAGGTTTTTAATCGTTTTTTAAAGACAGCGAGAGACTCAGATGTTCGGACAGACAGAGGAAGTTCGTTCCACCATTTGGGCGCTAGAACAGAGAAGAGCCTTGATGCTTGTCTTCCTTTAGTCCTGGGTGGAGGCTCAAGTCGAGCTAGACTAGAGGCTCGGAGGTTGCGTGGTACAGAGCGGGGTTTGATTAGGCCACGAAGGTAGCTTGGGGCTGGTCCATTTTTGGCTTTGTAGGCGAGCGTCAGTGTTTTAAACTGAATGCGTGCAGCTACAGGAAGCCAGTGAAGAGAACGCAGCAGTGGGGTGATGTGGCAGCAGTGGGGTGATGATGTGGCAGCAGTGGGGTGATGTGGCAGTGTTTGGGCTGGTTAAAAACCAGACGTGCAGCTGCATTTTGAATTAGCTGTAAGGGTTTAATCGTGGACATGGGAGCTCCAGCCAGAAGGGAGTTGCAGTAGTCCAACCGTGTGATTACAAGTGATTGCACCAGAATCTGGGTAGCTTCCCTGGAGAGAAATGGACGAATCTTCCTGATGTTGTACAAGAGGAACCGGCATGATCTTGTCATGTTGGCTATATAAGGAGAGAAGGTCAGCTGGTTATCAAGGACAACACCAAGACTTCTTGCCTTATCAGATGGTCTGATCTGGGAGTCATCCAGAGAAATGACTAGGTCCTGGGTTGGAGACTGATCTCCAGGAATGAGCAACATCTCTGTCTTACTGGGATTAAGTTTTAGATGATGAGCCGACATCCATTGTGAGATATCTTGCAGACATGCTGAGATGCGAGCTGAGACTTGTGTGTCTGAAGGAGGAAATGATAGAATGAGCTGAGTGTCATCTGCATAGGAGTGGTAGGAGAAGCCATGGGAGGCTATGACCTTGCCCAGAGAGCGGGTGTAGATAGAGAAAAGAAGTGGGCCAAGTACAGAGCCCTGAGGAACACCGGTTGAGAGAGTGCATGGTGGAGATATGGATCCCCTCCATGACACTTGGTAGGAGCGCCCTTCCAGGTAGGAGGCCATCCATTGCCATGCTGAACCTGTTACTCCAAGGTTGGAGAGAGTGGTCAGGAGAATGCTGTGATTCACTGTGTCGAAGGCTGCAGTGAGGTCAAGAAGAATAAGGACAGATGACAGTTTGGCTGCTTTGGCTGCACAAGTTTATCACCAGGTGTTGGGGTTTGAGGTGTTGGTGTTTATGAGGTGTTGGTGTTTATGAGGTGTTGGTGTTTATCACCAGGTGTTGGGGTTTGAGGTGTTGGTGTTTATGAGGTGTTGGTGTTTATGAGATGTTGGTGTTTATCACCAGGTGTTGGGGTTTGAGGTGTTGGTGTTTATGAGGTGTTGGTGTTTATCACCAGGTGTTGGTGTTTATCACCAGGTGTTGGGGTTTATGAGGTGTTGGGGTTTATGAGGTGTTGGTGTTTATCACCAGGTGTTGGGGTTTATGAGGTGTTGGTGTTTATCACCAGGTGTTGGTGTTTATCACCAGGTGTTGGGGTTTATGAGGTGTTGGTGTTTATCACCAGGTGTTGGTGTTTATGAGGTGTTGGTGTTTATCACCAGGTGTTGGTGTTTATCACCAGGTGTTGGGGTTTATGAGGTGTTGGTGTTTATCACCAGGTGTTGGTGTTTATCACCAGGTGTTGGTGTTTATCACCAGGTGTTGGGGTTTATGAGGTGTTGGGGTTTATCACCAGGTGTTGGTGTTTATCACCAGGTGTTGGTGTTTATGAGGTGTTGGTGTTTATCACCAGGTGTTGGTGTTTATGAGGTGTTGGTGAATTGAGGTGTTGGGGTTTCAGTATTGTGAGAACTGTCAGCTATCAGTGTTTGTATTATTGTGAGTATTAAGGTGTCAGTATATACTGTAAGTATTCAGTAGTTTATCAGTATTTAGTTCATGTTTGTAGGTCGATGGTGTTTAAATACCACAGTAACACCAAAACACCTGTTAATGTTTTATTTTACTATTATAAACCTTAACTGAAGCCTCATGTTGATTAAAGTCTTATTGTACAACTTTAAATGTAATGGGTTTAATTAAAAGGGTTAAGGTTAGTTAGGTTTAAGGTTTAGGCCTGGGTTATTGTTGGGTTAGAGTTAAGGTTGAAGAGAGAGGGTTTCGGGTTAGGTTTAAAGTTAGGATTAAGGTTAGAGTTAGATTAAGGTTGGGTTATTGGTGAGTTAGTAATAAGTAAGTAATAAGTTTGTAATAAATGAATTTTTCTTGATGTAAAATAGATCTGAGGTTTGGAGCTGCTTTATTTTATTCTGTTTGTTGTGTCTCAGGTGAACTTCTGAAGGTTCTGAACAGATTTTATAAGAGGAAGGAGATGCAGAAACTCGCTGCTGATCAGGGACTGGATGGTACGTCTCTAATTTACTTATTATAACTTTATAGTTACCAGGGTCTTTCAAAATCACCTTTTTATCTTTATTTATTAAGAATTATAAACACAAACTCTGTCACTTTTCTACATCGTCCCCTCTGATGCATTTTTCCAGCGTCATGTCGACTTTTTAACGCCATCAGTAATAAAAGTTTGTGGTTGAGCTCGTAGCCACTGATGCAACAGAACAGAATCAAACAGAACAGAATCAAACAGAACAGAATCAAACAGAACAGAATCAAACAGAATCAAACAGAACAGAATCAAACAGAATCAAATCGAACAGAACAGAATCAAACAGAACAGAACGGAATCAAACAGAACAGAATCAAACAGAATCAAACAGAATCAAACAGAACAGAATCAAACAGAACAGAACAGAATCAAACAGAACAGAATCAAACAGAACAGAATCAAACAGAATCAAACAGAACAGAACAGAATCAAACAGAACAGAATCAAACAGAATCAAACAGAACAGAACAGAATCAAACAGAACAGAACAGAATCAAACAGAACAGAACGGAATCAAACAGAACAGAATCAAACAGAACAGAACAGAATCAAACAGAACAGAACAGAATCAAACAGAACAGAACAGAATCAAACAGAACAGAACAGAATCGAACAGAACAGAATCAAACAGAACAGAACAGAATCAAACAGAACAGAATCGAACAGAATCAAATCGAACAGAACAGAATCAAACAGAACAGAACAGAATCAAACAGAACAGAATCAAACAGAACAGAACAGAATCAAACAGAACAGAACAGAATCGAACAGAACAGAATCAAACAGAACAGAACAGAATCGAACAGAACAGAATCAAACAGAATCAAATCGAACAGAACAGAATCAAACAGAACAGAACAGAATCAAACAGAACAGAATCAAACAGAACAGAACAGAATCAAACAGAACAGAATCGAACAGAACTGAGCCAATCAAGAAAGGTGGAGATCAGATGGAGCTAAATGAGGACAGAATTAAACAGAACAGAACAGAATCAAACAGAACAGAATCAAACAGAATCAGAACAGAATCAAACAGAACAGAATCAAACAGAATCAAACAGAATCAGAACAGAATCAAACAGAACAGAATCAAACAGAATCAAACAGAACAGAATCGAACAGAATCAAACAGAATCAGAACAGAACTGAACCAATCAAGAAAGGTGGAGATCAGATGGAGCTAAATGAGGACAGAATTAAACCGAACAGAACAGAACAGATACGAGTGATTCCTCCTCCTCCACCCTCAGCACTTATAACCACAATAACACGTGAGGAAACGTTCTGAAGATCCTCGTATCTGATCACACTCCCACTTTTACTGATAATATAGAAACAACTTTGAAAACGTCGTTCGACAGAATGTTTAAATCAAAACGTCTCGTTCTCGTGATGAACGTTCGTGTGAGTTATTATTTCCCCATGAGCTGGATGCTCGGGTGTCCACATTCTTTTGGCTGTGTGTGTTTGTGTGAGAACCACCGCTAGTGCTGTGTGTTGCTCTGCAGCAGATAAAATCAGTCGCTAGTCTGCCGGGTGGGAAAAGACGGGACTAAAAAGTGGGCGGGGTCTTCAAAGCTGTGTAAGGACCCTGGTTAGTAGGCCAAGTGGAGGAACGTGGAGATCAGTGCGTGACTCTCCATGAGCGAGACCGACGGTCGGTGGAGCACGCATGTGTCGGAGGGAGGGCGTGTCAGGAAAATACACCCTCCTCGAACACCATCAGGGTCTGCAGCAGAGGGAGAGGAACCGGCTACGACTAAACTAGGATAAAAAGCAGTAGTATAACAGTGAATAATGTAATGCTGATGTTTTTGTACACCCTTCCCCCCCCCCCCAGCTCGTCTGTTCCATCAGGCCTTCATCAGTTTCCGTAAGTGTGTTCTGGAGATGAACTCGGTCAGCGCTGACCTGCACATCATCCTGAACGATATCTGCTGTGGAGCCGGTCAGTGCTGGTCATTTATTTATTTATTCAGACGCCTGGACGTTCAGACCGACTGACCGCTGCTCTCCCGGTTCTTACAGGTCACATCGATGATATTTTTCCCTACTTCATGAGGCACGCCAAGCACATCTTCCCCATGCTGGACTGTATGGACGACCTGCGTAAGATCAGCGACCTGCGTGTTCCAGCTAACTGGTACGTCTGAGTTTGGGACGGTTTCCATCATCCTAACAGTAACGGTGAGATGATGGAGGGTTTCTGGTGCAGGTACCCGGAGGCCAGAGCCATTCAGAGGAAGATTATATTCCACGCCGGACCCACGAACAGCGGCAAGACGTATCACGCCATCCAGAGGTACCTGGAGGCCAAGTCGGGGGTTTACTGTGGTCCTCTCAAGCTGCTCGCCCATGAGATCTTCGAGAAGAGTAACGGAGCAGTAAGTGTCCATCAGATTTTAAGGAAATTAAAGTAAATCGGCATCAAATATTTAGGGAATTTTAGATGTTCATGTTCAAGCGACTTACAGTTGTAGCTCATTACAGTGTAAGCAGTTAAGGGCCTTGCTCTGGGGCCCAACAGGGGTGACTTGGAGGTGGTGGGGCTTGAACTGGCAACTTTCTGTTTACTAAGGAATAGTGGGAGTCTAATGAGTAGAGCTTTGTGCTGTCAATCAAAAGGTTGTGGGTTCAAGTTCCACTACGACAGCTGCTTTTTGGTCCGGGTGTTTTTGGCCGTCCCAACATCAGCCTGTAAGCACTTGTTTATGTAAAGCTCACTCGACTGTGGACAGCATCAACGTTCCGGCATTTTAAAGCACATCTGAACACTCGGACACGTTTCCTCTTTGTCTTTCTTACAGACCTTGGTATTGAGACCGCTGTTCCATGTGGTGTTTAGGAGCAGTGTATATGGGCACAGAGATTTCCTCAGCTGGAGATCATGTCAATAAAAACTAAACAGGTTGTTGTTTGGAACCGGGGCGCAGAGGCAGCCACTGTACTGTTCCCTCGGAGCTGAGAGGGTTAAGGGCCTCGCACAAGGGCCCTCGTTTGTGTGTGTGTTCTAATTTCCGGCTGTATTTAGGGCGTGGCGTGTGACCTGGTGACGGGGGAGGAGCGATCCTTCGTGGACCTGGAGGGTCGACAGTCGGATCACGTGGCGTGTACCATCGAGATGTGCAGCGTCACGACTCCCTGTGAGTGGTAGTGATGTTCATGCTTCCTATTCAGGTGGTGTGTTAAACATGAGTGTGTGACGTTTATCTCTGTGTGTGTGTGTGTGTGTGTGTGTGTGTGTGTGTGTGTGTGTGTGTTCAGATGAAGTAGCGGTGATAGATGAGATCCAGATGATCAGAGACCCCTCCCGAGGATGGGCCTGGACCAGAGCTCTGCTGGGTGAGTGAACACTCAGAACATCTCAAAGTCAGAGTGCAGATCATTTAGATCTTTCACCGTCTACTGTACAAGATAATGTGAAAAGATTCAGGGAATCTGGAGAGATCTTAAACTAATACGGTTACGGTTCGGTCACATGGGCTTGAGGGTGCCATAGAAAACCGTCGTTACTGAACCCAGGCCGCCGCTGTATTAAGAAACACGACCTGAAACTCTATTCTATACAGAAACGCCTCAGAGTTCTCTGGGCCTGAGCTCATCTCAGATGGACCTGTGTGCCGTTCTAACCCAGCTTATTGCTCTGTATGTGTTCAGGTCTGTGTGCTGAGGAGATCCATGTGTGTGGAGAACCTGCAGCCATCAACATGATCACTGAGCTGATGTTCACCACCGGTGAGGAGGTGGAGGTGAGTCTGAGGGGGGGGGGGGTTCCCTCTGTCACACAGTTTAGGTTCTAGTTTTAACATCAGCCATAACATTAAAACCACCTCCTCGTTTCTACACACTGTCCATGTTATCAGCTCCACTTTGTAGTTCTACAATTACTGACTGTAGTCCATCTGTTTCTCTGCATGCTTTGTTACCCCCTTTCATGCTGTTCTTCAATGGTCAGGACCCCCACAGGACCCCCACAGAGCAGGTATTATTTAGGTGGTGGATGATTCTCAGCACTGCAGTGACACTGACATGGTGCTGGTGTGTTAGTGTGTGTTGTGCTGGTATGAGTGGATCAGACACAGCAGCGCTGCTGGAGTTTTTAAACACCTCACTGTCACTGCTGGACTGAGAATAGTCCACTGACCACAAATATCCAGCACAACAGCGCCCCGTGGGCAGCGTCCTGTGACCACTGATGAAGGTCTAGAAGATGAGCGACTCAAACAGCAGCAATAGATGAGCGATCGTCTCTGACTTTACATCTACAAGGTGGACCGACTAGGTAGGAGTGTCTAATAGAGTGGACAGTGAGTGGACACGGTGTTTAAAACCTCCAGCAGCGCTGCTGTGTCTGATCCACTCATACCAGCACAACACACACTAACACACCACCACCATGTCAGTGTCACTGCAGTGCTGAGAATCAGAACTACATGAAACCCCCTACAGAACCCCCTACATGAAAGGGGGTAACAAAGCATGTAGAGAAACAGTCAGTAATTGTAGAACTACAAAGTGCTTCTATATGGACAGTGAGTGTAGAAACGAGGAGGTGGTTTTAATGTTATTGGCTGATTGGTGTATTTGTACATCTATTATTTTTCCTCTTTAAGGTGCGTAACTATCAGAGACTGACTCCGTTCAGCGTGTCGGACCACGCGGTGGAGAACCTGGACAACCTGAAGCCCGGTGACTGCATCGTGTGCTTCAGTAAGAACGACATCTACTCAGTGAGCCGACAGATCGAGATCCGGGGTCTGGAATGTGCCGTTATTTACGGCAGCCTCCCTCCTGGTGAGAGTCCCAGAGTCTTATAATCCTGTAACATTAGAGCTCAGATAAACACCGACAGATTCTCTATACATATAATTCTATTTTCTGTAGGTCAGACTGTATAACCGCGTGTTTTGTTTTATATGACAGGAACCAAACTCGCTCAGGCTAAGAAGTTTAACGACCCGGAGGAATCCTGTAAGATCCTGGTGGCTACAGACGCGATAGGAATGGGTTTGAACCTGTTAGTACGTTTACATTTTCACACATTACAGATTAGATGATTAAGTACAGTGACGCCCTCTGCTGGCTGATGGATGGCGCTGCACACAGACGGGGGATGATAAAGATCATGCGTGCCTCTCGGTGCGCTATACAGATCTCTATATGAACCCACCTGGTGCAGGTGAAAAGAAGCGGTCGGTGCTGCACACGTGTCGGAGGGGGCGTGTGTTAGTCAGGAGTGGAGGTCTGCAGCAGTAGAGGGGAATCGGATATGACCAAATTGGGAGAATTTATTCTCACTGGTACCATGGGTCTGGTCAGGTTCTCCACCAGTACAGTTAGCCCTGTTCAGATGGAACTAGACTTGATTAAAAGTTTCTGCTGCTTGAGCGCCACCTGCTGTCTAATCAAGGCGGCGACCGACACAAGTGGTGGAGAAATCCAGAGAGCACAGCGTGTCTCCTCTAAAGCTCTTCAGGCTTCGTGTTGTGAAAAGAAGTGGCTGGACACACAGCTCAGTAAACGTGTGCTAGCTTTGGGGTTGTGCACGCATCAGGGAATGGGATATATCTAAACTGGGGAGGTTAACAGGTGCTCTACAGTGAAGATCATGAGAAAGTGTTTATGATAACAGTATGAGATGTGTTTGAATCCCCTGACCCGGGCGTGTGGAAGCCTGACCTCTGTGATGCTCTCCAGGAGCATCAGGGAATTGGGTATATCTATATAATCTATCCCCTGACCCGGGCGTGTGGAACCCTGACCTCTGTGATGCTCCCTCTGATCCAGGAGCATCAGGAGGATCATCTTTAACTCCCTGCTGAAGCCCAGCGTGAACGAGAAGGGAGAGAAGGAGCTGGACACCATCTCCACCTCTCAGGCTCTGCAGATCTCCGGCCGGGCGGGGCGCTTCAGCTCCATGTTTAAGGAGGGCGTGGTGACCACCATGCACCGGGACGACCTGCCCGTCCTCAAGGAGATCCTCAACAGACCTGTGGATCCTGTGGAGGTGAGAGGGACCACGCCCACGCGCCGTTTACTGCTCACGCCTCTGTAACCTCTGTCGTGATCTATTACAGATTAATAATAATAAATATGCAATAATACATGTATAAATAATAATTAAATAATAACAGCAACAATACAGAGTAAAAATTATAATAATAGTTTAATAAATACATAAACAACAATAAAAATAAATATATTAAATATAAAAATAAACAATAAACCAAAAATAATCGTAATAATAATAAATACACAATAAAACATGTAACAATTTAATTATAAATAATATTGAAATAATAATAACAATACAAAGAGTAAACAATAATAATAGTTTAATAAATACAAAAACAATAAAAATATTAAATATAAATTAACAAAAAATAATTGTAATAATAATAATATGAAAAATAATAATAAATAATACTAAAATGTAACAATAATATAATAAAAGTTTAATAAAAACAACAACAAAATTATAATAATAAAAGTAAATATAATAATAATAATAATAATAATGAAAAAATAATGATTAAAAGTAAAAATAATAATATAAAAATGTAATAAATAAATCAGAATAACAAAAATAAAATAATAATAATAATAATACAAAGTACTGTATAATATTAATAAAATTCATAAAAATAAATGTTTAATAAAAAACAATAATGATAATAGAATAGTAACGATGATAATCAATAAACAATAAATGAAATAAAACAACGATAAAATATTAATAAAAGTAAATATAATAATAATAATAATGGAGAAATAATGATAAAATAAATTAAAAACAATAATAATAGTTTAATAAATACAAAAACAACAACATTAAAAATAATAATATTAAATATAATGATAACAATAATGATTAACAATAAACAAAAAAATAATAAATATTATTAATAAAAATGATGATAAATAACAGTAAAATAATAATAATAATTAATAATTAAGTATTATAAAAATAATACATATAAAAATAAAAATAAATAATATGGAATAAAAACAATAAAAATACTACTACTAATAAAATATAGCAATATTAATATTTGTAATAATAAATGTAATAATAAAATAAGCAATTTCAAAATAATAAATATTATTATTATAAAAATAATAATACAAATAGTAATAACTACAACCCCTGGCAAAAATTATGGAATCACCACTCTTGGAAGATGTTCTTTCAATTGTTTAATTTTGTAGAAAAAAAATAAATCACAGACATGCCACAAAACTATCATTTCTCAAACTGTCAACCCTCTGGCATTAAGAAACAATAAAAAAAGAAACAAATATAATAGTTGTGGTCAGTCACAATTGCTTTTTTTTTAGATCAAGTAGAGGAAAAAAATATGGAATCACTCAAATCTGAGGAAAAAATTATGGAATCATTAGAAAACACTGCACCATTATTACTTTGTTGCACCACCTCTGGCTTTTATAATGGTTTAAACTCTCTGAGGCATGGAGTTAACTAATGACAAACAGTATTCTTCATCAATCTGCCTTCAACTGTCTCTTATTGCTGTTGCCAGATCAGCTTTGCAGGTTGGAACCTTGTCATTGACCATTTTCTTCAATTTCCACCAGAGATTTTCAAATGGATTGAGATCCGGACTATTTGCAGGCCATGCCATTGACATTATATGTTTTCTTGAAGGAAAGTTTTCACGTCCTTTGCCCTATGGCAAGATGCATTATCATCTTGAAAAATGAAGTCATCATCACCAAACATCCTTTCAACTGATGGAATAAGAAAAGCGTCCAAAATTTCAATGTGGACTTTGGCATTTATTGAAGACCATCTCCCCTGTGCCTTTACCCGACATGCAGGCCCATATCATCAACAACTGTGGAAATTAACATGTTTTCTTTAGGCAGTTATCTTCATAAATTTCATTGGACAGACACCAAACGAAAGTTCCAGCATCATCACCTTGCCCAATGCAGATTCGCGATTCATCACTGAAGATCACTTTTATCCAGTCACCCACAGTCCACGATTGCTTTTCTTTAGCCTACTTTAACCTTGTTCTTTTCTTTTTAGGTGTTAATGATGGCTTTTGTTTGGCTTTTCTGTATGTAAATCCCATTTCTTTTAGGTGATTTCTTACAGTTCAGTCACAGACATGGACTCCACTTTCCGGCCACTTGTTTCTCATTTGTTTTGTTGTGCATTTTCTGTTTTCAAGACATATTGCTTTAAGTTTTCTATGTTGATGCTTTGATGTCTTACTTGGTCTACCAGTATGCTTCCCTTTTACAACCTTCCCATTTTGTTTGTACTTGGTCCAGATTTTAAACACAGCTTACTGGGAACAACCAACATCTTTTGCGACATTCCACAATGATTTATCTTCTTGAAGGAGTTTTATAATCCTCTCATTTGTTTCAACTGACATATCTTGTGTTGGAACCATGATTCATGACAATCTGCTTTGTGCAACAGCTCTTCGAGGTGTAAGCACTCTTTTTAAACTGAAGAATAATTAGCAAATCTAATCTGCTGCAGATGTTTTGTTTTTAAACTGCAAATTACAGAGTGATTCCATAATTTTTTCCTCAGATTTGAGTGATTCCATATTTTTTTCCTCTACTTGATCTAAAAAAAGCAATTGTGACTGACCACAACTATTATATTTGTTTCTTTTTTTTTATTGTTTCTTAATACCAGAAGGTTGACATTTTGAAAAATGATAGTTTTGTGGCATGTCTGTGATTTTTTTTTTTTTCTACAAAATTAAACAATTGACAGAACATCTTCCAAGAGTGCTGATTCCATAATTTTTGCCAGGGGTTGTATTATAGTTGAATAAAAACAGCAATAAATAATTTAATAATAATAATAAATATAGTAATAGTAATGATAAAAATAATAACAGCAATATAAATAACACTGATAAAAATGATAATAATAATAATAATAATAATAATAATAATGTATATTTATAAAGCACCCTTTATGCAGCAGCAGTTCAAAAAAGAAAATCACAAACACAATCATTCAAATAAAAGATGAGATAAAGACTTTTGGGTTTTGCTGTTAGATAATTAAATGTATATCATTAATTATTTTATAATAAACTGTCTCCATGGTTCCAGACGGCGGGTCTTCACCCCACGGCCGAGCAGATCGAGATGTTCGCGTATCACCTTCCTGAAGCTTCACTCTCCAACCTCATCGTACGTACCCGGGGGTGAGGGGGTGGGGTACCTGAGGGCCGGGCGTGGCGTTCCTCACCCTGACCTGTCTCTCTGTCTGTGGTACAGGATATATTCGTCAGTCTCTCTCAGGTGGACGGTCTTTACTTCGTCTGTAACATCGACGACTTTAAGTTCCTGGCCGATATGATCCAGCACATCCCGCTGAACCTGCGCGCTCGCTACGTCTTCTGTACCGCGCCCATCAACAAGAAGCAGCCCTTCGTCTGCACCTCCTTCCTCAAGGTATCGGCACGGAGGAGCACTACCGGGAGTCACAACCTCCTTTATCCTGCACGATCTTATACTTATATCTCACACTGAATCACCAAAAGTTTGTGGACACCCTCCTCATTACTGAGTTTAGATGTTTAAGCCACACTTATTGCTAATGATTTTATAAAATCTGTCGTCTGACCTCAGTTTGATCACCTTTGGGATGAATTTTGGATGAACGCTGATTGATCAACCAGCCTCACAGAAGCTCTAAAAGGGCACAAATTCCCACACACACACTCCAACATCTTGTGAAGGACTAGAAAGCTGAATTGGGATGTTGATCAGATGTCCACATACTTTTGATTATACAGTAAATACAGCCGAGTACACAGGGTGTGGCAGGGCAGCACGTACCATGTAACGTGTGTGTGTGTGTGTGTACGTGTGTGTGTGTGCACGTGTGTGTGTGTGTGTGTGCGCGCGTGTGTGTGTACGTGTGTGTGTACGTGTGCGTGTGTGTGTACGTGTGTGTGTGTGCGTGTGTGTGTGTGTGCGCGTGTGTGTGTGTACGTGTGTGTGTGTGTGTGTGTGTGTACGTGTGTGTGTGTGTGTGTGCGCGCATGTGTGTGTGTGTGTGTGTGTGTGCAGTTCGCCAGGCAGTTCAGCAGGGACGAGCCCCTGACGTTCGGGTGGGTGTGCAGACACGTCAGCTGGCCGCTCCTCCCCCCCAAAAACATCAAGGACCTGGTTCACCTGGAGGCGGTGCATGACGTGCTGGATCTCTACCTCTGGTTAAGGTCAGTCTGCTCAACTCACATAACCCAACCAAACATAAACGAACAACACAGCTCGGGTTAGCTTACAGCTGATTGGTTAACCAGTTTATGGTCTCGTAATGGTGTACTGGTGTCCATCTGTTCAACTGGTGCTTCACCCTGAACACGTGTTTGGTTGGTTGGTTGGCTGTTTCAGTGGTCAGTTGGGTTGGTTGGTTGGTTGGTTGGTTGGTTAGTTCTTTAGTTAATTGGTTGGTTGATTGGTTGTTAAGTTGGTTGGTTGGTAAGTTGGTTGGTAAGTTGGTTGGTTGGTTGTTTCAGTGGTCAGTTGATTTGGTTGGTTGGTTTGTTAGTTGGTTGTTTGGTTTGTTGGTAAGTTGGTTGGTTTGTTAGTTGGTTTGGTTGTTAAGTTCACTGTTTCAGTGGTCAGTTGGTTTAATTGGTTGGTTTGTGGGTAAGTTGGTTGTTTGGTTGGTGAGTAGGCTGTTTCAGTGGTCAGTTGGTTGGGTGTGTTTGTTAGTTGTTTGGTTGGTTAGTTGTTTAGTTAGTTGGTTGGTTGTTTCGATTGTAAATCTTCTAATCTTACAAAATCTTCTTCCACTGCTCTGATCTGTGTGACGACGTTTAGTTCATGATTCTCTCCACCTCGACTTAAACCTCAGTACCAGCTGAACAGACCCGAAGCACAATGCTGCCACCACCACGCTTCACTGTGGGTGTGGTGGTGTTCTCTTTTCTTTGTGCTCATCACTCTGTAACACGTTTCCTCGCAGGATTTTATGACCTGATGAAGGTTGTTGTAGGATGTAGCCGAGCTTGGATGTTTTTCTTGCCACCGACCCCACAGTCCAGACAGATGAAAAATACAAGATATTCTCACATGTAGTACAAGCAGAACTCGTCACAAATTCCTGCAGCTCCTGTAATGTTGCTGAAGGCCTCTGGAGAGCGCCCCGGACCAGATTTCTTCTGGTCTTCATCGGTTCTGTAGCGACGTTGTTTTTAGTAACGTCATTTTCCTATAAGTACTCTAAACTATTGAGTAAATCTATAACAATACATTACCAGGCAGATGAATCGTTGGCTGTTGAATTCAGTTTTGTTTCCCTCTGAACTTTCTCCTCCAGCTATCGTTTCATGGACATGTTCCCCGACGCTAACCTCATCCGTGACATCCAGCAGGAGCTGGACGGCATCATCCAGGTCGGAGTGAGGAACATCACGCGCCTCATCCGTGCCTCCGAGTCCCAGACGGCCGCTTCGGGTTCTGCCGTCGAGGTTAAATCCCCACAGTCACAGTCGCTGATCCTGAGAAAAACCCGAGGCTCCAAATCCCAGACTAACGCCAGACAGGACGTGCGGGGCGGAGTCGGTTCTCTGGGCTCTCGACTGGTTCAGGAGGGTCTGCTGACCCCGGAGCTCCTGCAGCAGCTCCAGAGAGAGTGGACCAAGGAGCAGAACCACCACAGCACAGAGACTGTGAACAGGAAGAAGAAGAAGAAGTGAGACGGCAGCGTCTGACGTTTTCTACGTTTATATCCGTTCTTATTTCACTAACACATCAGATGTGATTATAAATAATAATGTGATTATAGATCTATATAAATATACTGTGAGGTTCCTTCACCATCGCTGGACTGTAGTGTGTGATGATGATGATGATGATGATGATGTGAGTGTGTGTGAGTGTAGAAGTGCTCGACCACGCTAAAGGATTTCAATAAAACACTCATTTTTTAAACGGGTGTCCATTCTTACTGTGTAACACTGAACCTGCCGGAGGGGATTCATCATAACCGCTGCAGTTACGCCCTCTACTGGCTGATCCATGGTGCAGCACAATGGAGATCGGCGTGTGTCTCTCCGTGCGCTATACAGATCTCCGTATAGACACTGGTGCAGGTGAAAAGAAGCGGTGAGTACTGCACACGTGTCAGAGGGGGCGTGTGTTAGTCACTCCTCGATCAGGAGTGGAGGTCAGCAGCAGCAGATAAAATACCATCAGGGAATCGGATACGACACTATTGGGAGGAAAATTGGGACAACAAAAACACTGAGGTGATTCAGTTACAAAAGACTCGGGTGATTCAGTAACACTCAGGCGATTTACTTATAAAAGTGATTCCTGAGTGATTCCTGAATTACTGAGGTGATTCATTAGCAAACCACTCGGGTGATTCAGTAACAATGTGGTGATTCGGTAAAACTCAGGTGATTCAGTTACAAAAGACTGAAGTGATTCAGTAACACTCAAGTGATTTATTTACAAAAGACTCAAGTGACTCAAAAGACTCAGGTGATTCAGTAACAAAAGACTCAGGTGATTCAGTAACAAAAGACTCAGGTGATTTAGTTACAAAAGACTCAGGTGATTCAGTATCACTCAGGTGATTCAGTTATGGGTGATTCCGTTACAAAAGACTCAGGTGATGTAGTAACTAAACATTCAGGTGATTCAGTTACACTGAAGTGATTCTTTAACCAAACACTCAAGTGATTTAATAACATTGAAGTGATTCAGTAACTCAGGTGATTTAGTAACCAAACACTCAAGTGATTCATTTACATTTTTGGCATTCAGTATACAGTCTAAGCAATTGAAGGTTAAGGGCCTTGCTCAAGGGCCCAACAGTGGCAATCTGGCAGTGGTGGGGCTTGAATCAGTGACCTTTCGAAAACTAGTCCAGTACCTTAACCACTGGGCTACAAACACTCATGTGATTCAGTTTGTCGTGCTCTGTTACCTTTTACTGAACACTTTTCTGCTTCTGTAGGAACTTTCACATGAACGCTGATTATTAAAACGATTCCTTGGTGCTAATAAAACAAAATCTGAGAGAATTAAAGCTGAACGTGTGTCAGTAGAAGATTAAACTTCAGTGAGGTGATTAAAGTGTGGATCATTAATCAGTGGATTTAATTATCTGTAATGTAAATAATCACCAGAATGTAATCCTCTCCTCTCATCACTGATCACTCGTCCCTGATCTGAAAGCTGTTTGGGTTTGGGGGGTCGGGGGGGGGGGGGTGTTGTATGTGTTGAGGATGTTTGGATCTTCAGTTGAACCTCTCGTGCTCTCAGAGGAAGCAGGTCAGGAACCAAACCCACTGCCAGGAGCTGTGAGAGAGCGACGCCTGGACTATTAATGATTGAGCCTGGAGAGAGGAGGAGGGAGGAGATCAGAGAGAGGAGGAAGAGCTTCTACCTGAGACTGGGACCAACCCAAATAAACCCAGATCTGAAGAGGAGAACAGCGTCTGAGCCTCGGTGTAAGAGCTCGTGTTGAGGAACTGAAGCTCCTGTCTGATTGTTGTTCAGAGCCTCCAGAAAGTGTGAAGATGTTCGCCGTGCACTTACTGTCCTTTTACTTCACCAAGCTGCAGGAAGATCAAATCAAAAAGGTAAATTATGATCACTCAGTTCTTATTAACACTTGTAATAAGAATAAGAAGTATAGTGGTTAAGGTACTGGACTAGTAATCAGAAGATTGCTGGTTCAAGCCCTTGAGCAAGGCCTTTAACCCTCGACTGCTCAGACTGGTAATGTAACTACTGTAAAATGTAAATCTGATCATTTATATAAACTAGATTGTGTGTGATTATCAGATTTATATGGTTGGGGTGGGGGGGGAGTTTAATGCCCCCTTTTCCATTCCTGTTCTTTTATTTCATGGTTATAAGCGTGAGATTGGAACTCAGGCTGTTTTACTTTAATCCTGTCAGTAATTGAACCGCTGGAGCTCCTCTCCTGATGCCTGGTGACGGCGGGTTGCGTAGTGATTCAGGGAATCATTAACTCTCCTCTGTCTGATATGTGAGTGCTGTGGAAATACGGGGGGGTGAGGGGGTGTGGGGGTGAGGACATTGTCCTCTTGGTCAACTTATTCTGGGCGTAAATCTGCTCTAAATTTAGTCAAAATTTTTATACAGATTTTCTATTTTTATCCTCATTTATTCTGGAATAAGGGAACTGTTAGGTAAACATGACCTGTCTCTCTCTCTCTGTCTCTCTCTCTGTCTCTCTCTCTGGTAGTTAATATTACATGTCTAGAACTGGGTTATCTGTAGAATAAAAACACGCCCCTGTTATCTTTGCAGTGTCATAATAACAACCCACGTCTAAACTCGGACTTTTCTTACTGCTGCTCCTTCTGCAAGTGGCGTCATAAAACGTTCAAGGGGCGACAGTTCGGCCCAACATCAGGAAATGACTAAGTGGCTCGATGGGTAGCACTGTCACCTCACAGCGGGAAGGTCCTGAGTTCGATTCTCAGGTTTCTGTGTGGAGTTTGGCATGTTCTCCCTGTGTCTGGTTAAATTTGATGATGCAATCATTTCATTAAACCAATAATTAATCATCATTCAATGATTAACCAATAACTGACCAGCTTATAACGACTCACTCATTCAGTGTCTGTTTTACCAGCACTTTATCCTGGTCAGGGTCACGGTGGGTCCCATTCACAGGGACAGGTCACCAGTCCATCACAGGACACACACACACACTTTAGTAGCTCCAGTTAACCTGACTACACGTCTTTGTACTGACAGACGTGTCAGACACGGGGAGAACCCACACAGACACGGGGAGAACATGCAAACTAACCTGGGATTCGAACCCAGGACCTTCTCGCTGGGCAACCTGGCAGTGGTGGTGCTTGAACCAGTGACCTTTCCATCACTAGTCCAGGATCTTAACCACTAGGCTGCAACTCCCAGGTTTCTATAAATAAAAATATTAATGTAATCACTTTATTAATTGTTAAAATAAAAGAAATCGATCCGCTCTGGAACCATGTAAACGTGGTTAATCAGAGTAAACGTGGTGATCAGAATGTGGTAACCTGGTCTCTGCTCTGGACAGGTCGATCGTTTCCTGTATAAACTGCGTCTGTCGGATGAGCAGCTCTCGGACGTCGCGGCTCGTTTCCTGGTCGAGATGGAAAAAGGTCTTTCAAACGAGAGCAACGCCGCAGCTACCGTCAAAATGCTGCCCACACACGTCCGGTCCACGCCCGACGGTTCAGGTGGGTGCTTCTGTAGAGCTAGATTTGAAAGGAAGCCAGTGAGTGTAACTGTGGGAATTTAAACACGTCTGTATGTTTGGTTGTGTCGGATGTTGTAGAGAAGGGCGAGTTCCTGGCCCTAGATCTCGGAGGTTCCAGGTTTAAAGTGCTTCAGGTGAAGGTGTCTGAGAACGGGAAGAGGAACGTGCACATGGAGAGCGAGACCTTCCCGGTTCCTGATGAGGTTCTCAACGGGAGAGGAACTGATGTACGTGAGCGGTGATGATGATTCTCTGATGATCGGTTCTGTCAGGTGTCAGGTGTAGCAAATACTTCCTGAGAAAGAATCTAAATAAAAATATAACAGCAAGCAACGATTTTCAGGGTCCAAACACGAATCAGCCCAGTGTGGTTTAATACGTGAGTATGAAAGCACTTTGTAGTTCTACAATTACTGACTGTAGTCCATCTGTTTCTCTACATGCTTTGTTAGCTCCTTTCACCCTGTTCTTCAATGGTCAGGACCCCCACAGGACCCCCACAGAGCAGGTATAATTTAGGTGGTGGATGATTCTCAGCACTGCAGTGACACTGACATGGTGGTGGTGTGTTAGTGTGTGTTGTGCTGGTATGAGTGGATCAGACACAGCAGCGCTGCTGGAGTTTTTAAACACCGTGTCCACTCACTGTCCACTCTATTACACACTCCTATCTAGTCGGTCCACCTTGTAGATGTAAAGTCAGAGACGATCGCTCATCTATTGCTGCTGTTTGAGTCGCTCATCTTCTAGACCTTCATCAGTGGTCACAGGACGCTGCCCACGAGGCGGCTAGATATTTTTGATTGGTGGACGATTCTCAGTCCAGCAGTGACAGTGAGGTGTTTAAAGTCTCTGATCCACTCATACCAGCACAACACACACTAACACACCACCACCATGTCAGTGTCACTGCAGTGCTGAGAATCATCCACCACCTAAATAATACCTGCTCTGTGGGGGTCCTGACCATTGAAGAACAGCATGAAAGGGGGCAACAAAGCATGCAGAGAAACAGATGGACTACAGTCAGTAATTGTAGAACTACAAAGTGCTTCTATATGGTAAGTGGAGCTGATAACATGGACAGTGAGTGTAGAAACAAGGAGGTGGTTCTAATGTTATGGCTGATCAGTGTGTATGTGTGTGTGTGTGTGTGTGTGTGTGTGTGTACAATGATACCACGTTTATGTATATTATTCCAAGTAGCTGAAGATCTGAGCGTAGAAAGGGAATACCATAGAGGAATTGGATATGACTAAATTGGGAGGGAAATTCATAATAAAAACAATGGTTCTGAGTCTTTTATCAGAAGAGACTTGACTTCCATCACGACATCCTGTTCTTTATTAAATACTATAAATTAAGATCTATTTATAAAACATAATAAATATGATATAATGATGTTTCTCCTCACAGCGTGTTTAACCTCCCGTCCTGAACTCGTGTTGTTTTGCAGCTCTTCGATCACGTGGCCGAGTCTTTAAAATCCTTCATGCAGAAGAACAACATCAACCAGAAGAGAAGAGCTCTGGGCTTCACCTTCTCCTTCCCCTGTCTCCAGTCTAAACTGGACGAGGTACCAACACTGCAGGGAGCTACGACAATCTGATACCATAACCAAAACGTGACCGGCGTGGTGATTTTACACTGGTGAAGAAATCCGTAGCGATTCGCCGCTTTTCCACCACAAAATCAGCTTCTTTACTGGAAATACTGGTGTCACACTAGTGGTAATCTTACTGGTCTGGAACCGACAAACCTCTGATGGAAGCAGACGATTGGCGCACGGGGGGGGGGGGGGGGGGGGGGATTGTTCTATGGTCATCATAGTAACACTGTGTACCCGCCTTTCCACAATTTACAACCAAAAATAGGAAAACAAACAGCATCAGTTGTGGGTAGTTGCAGCCTAGAGGTTCAGGATTAGTAATCAAAAATCCCACCACTCCAACTGTTGGGCCCTTGAGCAAGGCCCTCAACCCTTATATGCTTAGACTGTACACTGTACACAGTGCTGTAAGTCACTTCGGATAACAGCGTCTACTAAATGCTGAAAATGTAAATGTAAACAAAACCTGATGGTTCTGATGGTTTGTTTGTGTTTTCTGGGTCGTGGTAAAAATCAGGTTTGAAAAACCCTCATCTAGATCAGAGGAACCGGCAGCAGTTCCGGCAGAGACCTTAATGTTATTATAACAGCCCAAAACAAAACTAAATAATCCCAGTTAAACCCTTTTGTCTGTATTATTTTAGGGTGTGTTGATTTCTTGGTCGAAGAACTACAAGGCGAGAGGCGTCCAGGGTGCCGACGTGGTGCAGCTGCTGAGGAAAGCCGTCAGAAAAGTCCAGGTATAAGAAATATCACTCAGATAAAGAAATGTAGTGGAGCTATTCAGAGTCCGAGGGTCTCTGTGCAGCGCCATCGATCAGCCAGCAGAGGGGGTAATTGCTGCAGTTATAAGGAATCCCCTCCACCGGAGGCACTGCACAGAGACGGGGGATAACGGAGATCAGTGCGTGACTCTCTGTGCTCTTTGTCTGGTGTTTTATAAAACAGGGGCTTGACGTGGACGTCCTTGCCCTCGTCAATGACACCGTGGGGACCATGATGACCTGTGGATACGACGACCACCACTGTGAAGTTGGAGTCATCATAGGTGAGAACGCACTGACCATCCCAATGATCTCCTCATAACTGCTGCAGTTACGCCCCCTGCTGGCTAATCGGGGGATAATAGAGAATTATGTTCCGATCCGTGTCCCCCCTCAGGTACGGGCACTAACGCCTGCTACATGGAGGAGCTGAGGCACATCGACCTGGTGGAAGGAGACGAGGGACGGATGTGCATCAACACCGAGTGGGGGGCGTTCGGGGACGACGGGGCGCTCGATGATTTCATTACAAGCTTCGATCGAGAAATCGATGCAGCCTCCAGCAATCCTGGAAAACAGCTGTGAGTTTTTATGAACTATTCAGGAACTCAGGTTTAGTCCCGGTGTCCACGTTTCTCATGGGTTTTCTGGTTCCTTTCCACATCCCAGCAGCTGAGTCACTGGGTGGTCACCGTTTCATATTAGTCGTGATATAAAGGTGTCTGAAAAGACAGCATTTTATACAAGACATTCTCTCAAAGCAACTTTATAGAATTTAGGACCGACAGACCCCCCGCTGAGGGAAACAGTGGCCGGAAAACTCACCTAAAATTACAGGAAGGAACCTTGAGAGGAACCAGACTCAACAGGAACCTCCGTCCAGCTTCTGTGGTCTAGAGTTAGAATGAGATTAAACAACTAGACTTATAAAATACATTTATTTCTAACTAAAGTTCTAATCAGTAAAAAGCATAAATTAAATCTGAGGTCTTTAATATTCAGTTCAGTCTGAGGTGGAATAAAGTCCAGCAGGGGCGTCACATCAGAACCATCAGGGTGAAAAACATGAAATAAACAGAATTATTAATAATAAGCAGGGATGTAACGATACAGTCTACCCACGATACTGGGCTCATGATATGATTTTTTCCCAATTTTTTAAACAAAATTTAATTGAAGACAAATTATATAAAGTTTCCTTTTATTATTTCTCTTAAATAGGTACAAACTACACAAACAATGCTGCAAGAAATGAAGAAAATAAAGCAAGTATCCTCACATAAATACATTTGGCTGGGAAATTCCGAACCTGGCAACCCTGTAGTGACGTCAACCAGGCGAGGTGAATAGTGCCAGCGCCCTCTGCTGTTTAAAGTGAATATGGATTCATTATACATGTAAACCCATTAGAATTGTTACACATGTGAATCGATTTTTAACTTAAAAGTCCTGTGGTGCATCGTTACATCCCTAATAATAAGTCGTCAGTAATGCGTCAGTCAAGCATGAGACTCCGCCCACTTATTATGACATCATAACTAAAAGTGAGAGCGAGCAGGTAGCACAGTCATGAGGGATTTAACAGGACATCAGCGCTCACCTCCCCACCGTCATGAGAGGCAGAACGACAGAAACCCAACATCCCTGATCACCACAAGGTTCTGATCCAGAACCCCCGAGTTCTGCTCCTCTGTCTATAATCGGGGTGAGCAGCTCCGGTCCGAGGGGTTAAAACCAGGCGCAGCCAAATAATCCAAATATTATAACCAAACCTGCTGTTTTTATTAGCTGCGTGACAGTAAAAGTCTGAGATCATCTCTCCACGTCTGTAAGTTCCTGTGTGTCTCCTGCAGGTTTGAGAAGATGGTCAGTGGGATGTACATGGGCGAGCTGGTGAGGCTCATCCTGCTGAAGATGGCTAAACGTGGTCTGCTGTTCCACGGCGGCGTCTCAGACGCTCTCCGTACCAAAGGAAGCTTTCAGACCAAACACGTCTGCATGATAGAAGAGTAAGTCCTCAAAGAGGTTTTCCTCAGTTCTCCGTCTAATTTAGTCGTATCCACTTCCCCTCTACTGCTGCAGACCTCCACTCCTGACCGAGGAGGGTCGTGACTAACACTCGCCCCCTCCGACGCGTGTGCAGTACTGGGTGGAAAAGAGAAAATACTAAAAACAAAAAAAAACAAAGAATCTGTTAGCTTTAAATTTTCTGATAAATTCAAATGTTTTTTTTTTATTTAAATATTTAAGAAAATTGTGATGATGTAATTATTTATTTATTTATTTTAAATAGGCTCTAAATCTTTAGAATTTTATTTATTTATTTATTTATTTTAAATAGGCTCTTATTAATATTCAGGCTCTAAATCTTTCTGATTTGATGTATTTATTTAATTATTTATTTATTAAGATTTAAAGGCTCTAAATCTTTAGAATTGTATTTATTTATTTATCTATCTATTTATTTTAGATAGGCTCTAAATCTTTTAGAATCTTTTAAATTATTTATTTATTTATTAAGATTTAAAGGCTTTAAATCTTTCTGAATTTGATGTATTTATTTAAATTAAATGTATTGTTCCATATTTAAATGTGTAAGAACATCGTGTCGAGTCCATCATGACTCTTTAGGGTCGGTATTAAAACCTCTTTCTGGCTGTAGGTACAGAGACGGGCTCAGTAACACCCGGGAGATTCTCTCTGGTCTGGGTCTCAGTCCCTCTGAGGAGGACTGCATCGCCGTCCAACACGTCTGCACCATCGTGTCCTTCAGGTCCGCCAACCTGTGTGCTGCCACCCTGGCCGCCATCCTGACCCGCATCCGGAACAACAAGAAGCTGAAAACGCTGAGGACGACCGTGGGAGTGGACGGGACCGTCTACAGAACTCATCCCCAGTACGTATGGTGGGAAATACACTAAACACCAAGTAACTCAGCTGTGCTACCAACCGACCGGGTGCCTATATGCACGTCCAAGGGTCTCTGAGACGGGGGATGATGGAGATCAGTGCGCTAATATCTGAACTGGGTTATGTTCGCGTCCCACAGGTACGCTAAGAGGCTCCATAAGGTGGTGCGCCGCCTGGTGCCCGAGTGCAGCGTCCGCTTCGTGCTGTCGGAGAGCGGGAGCGGGAAAGGTGCTGCCATGGTAACGGCGGTCGCCCAGCGGCTGGCGTCGCAGCGTAAGGAAATTGACGACACGCTAGCAGAGTTCACGCTCAGCTCCGCCCAGCTCCATCAGGTGAAGCAGAAGATGCGGGTGGAGCTGGAACGCGGTCTGAAGAAGGACCTTCATTCCTCCGCCTCCGTCAAAATGCTGCCCGCCTACGTGTACAGGACTCCAGACGGCACAGGTACCAGGGGGGCCACATTTATTTATTTATATTTACTTTCTTTCTTTATTTTTACTTGTTTTTAAAAATGCTCTAAATCTTTTAAATTAATTAATTAATTAATTTATCTATTTAGTTATTTATTTTATTGTATTTATTCATTTTTAAATAAGCTCTAAATCTTTCTGAAATGTATTAATTAATTAATTAATATATTTATTTATTTATTTAGTGTATTTATTTATTTTTGGACAGGCTCTGAATCATTCCCATTTATTTATTTATATTTTTTATGTATTTATTTTATTTATTTTTGAGATAGGCTCTGAATGTTTAATTTATTTATTTATTTATTTTACTTTAGGCTCAACATTTTCTAAAATTTATTAATTAATTAATTAATTTCGTTATTTTTATTCATTTTCTGATATGAAAGCTTTTAGATTAATTAATTGAATTTACTTTGTTTATTTGTTTCTTTATTTTTAAATATGCTCTGAATCTTTGTGATTTATTAATTTATTTATTTTACTAGGCTTTAAATCTTCCTGAAGTTTAATTATTTATTCTTTTATTTTTCTATTTTTACTCATTTTTTGACAGGCTCAAAATCTTTCTGGTTTATTTATTTATATTATATTATTTTATTGTATTTATTCATTTTTATATATGTTCTAAATGTTTCTGATTTATTTATTTGTTTATTTTACTAGGTTTTAAATCTTTCAGATTAATTTTGCATTAATTTATTTACTTATTTTTGATATGCTCTGAATCATTCCGGGTTTTTTTTTTTTTTTTTTTTTTTTTTTTTTAATTTGTAGATATGCTCTAAATGTTTTTGATGTATTTATTTATTTATTTTATTTATTTTTGGATATGCTTTAATTGTTCAGATTTATTTATTTTTGGATAGGTTCTGAATCTTTCCTGTTTATTAATTTATTTTTAATTTATTTTTTAATTCATTATTTTTTTTATAGGCTCTGTAATTTGTAATGATTAAATGAATACGGGTGTAAATAGTGAATGAATTGTTTGGTGTTTTTGATGGTGTTTAAGAGAGAGGTAAATTCCTGGCCCTGGATCTGGGTGGAACCAACTTCCGGGTTTTGGTGGTGAAGATCCAGAGTGGAATCCGTAAATCCGTCCGTATGTACAACAAGATCTACGCTATTCCACTGGAGATCATGCAGGGTACAGGAGAGGAGGTGCTAGTCTCTACAGTCTAATAATAATAATAATAATAATAACTCTGTTTACTCAGGGACGTTTTAAAGCTTATAAATATTATATAAATATTATATAGATAATAACTGTGTTACGTTTCAGCTCTTCGATCACATCGTTCAGTGTATCTCAGACTTCCTGGACTACATGGGAATGAAGAACACTCGTCTGCCGCTGGGATTCACCTTCTCCTTCCCCTGCAGACAGACCGGAATCGATAAGGTAACAGAGACGCTGCACCGCCTCGTCAGGAGCTTCATACAGAATTAACTTCAGCTTATAAAAAGTGTTTTCACAGTGGTGTACCACAAGGGTCTGTATTTGGCCCAGTTTTAGTCTCATTATACACTTTTGTTAGGGGCTGGGCGCCATCTAGCGGGCATAATATGGCCAGTGATAGCTCAGTGTTTAAGGTACTGGACTAGTAAACAGAAGGTTGCCAGTTCAAGCCCCACCACCACCAAGTTGCCACTGTTGGGTCCCTGAGCAAGGCCCTTAACCCTCAATTGCTCATTGTGTAAGTTGCTTTGGGTAAAAGCGTCTGCTAAATGCTGAAAATGTAAATGTAATGTAAATAATTGGCAGTGCCTGCAGCAGATACTAATCGGCCACCGTATCTGCAGGGTGGGGGCCGGACTATGTGTGGGTGGGTGGGATCTTCATACGCTGTGTAAGGACCCTGATTGGCAGAAGAGACGCCTGTGCAGAGGCGAGTACAGTGACGTGCTCTCCTCAGATGCAATCTGGTATCTCTCAGCAGCGGAAGATAAAATTGAGTTGCTAAATCAGGAGGAAAATGGGGAGAAAATGCAATAAAAATAAAAATAAATAAAAACAGCACTTGGTAAGTTTAGAAAAGTGCTAAATGTGCTAATGACTTCTGCATCATTTACTGCTGTTTAATAATGTCATTTATACCTTTCACACAGTAAAGTCTGCACCCAAATGTACTCAAACTGAACCACAGACCAGCGTTTTCAGATGATCCTGATACTGGTACCTCAGGGTGAATCTGACCAATCAACCAAACACACACACACACACACACAAACACACACACACACGCAAGCTTAAAATAACCCAAAAAGACCACAAATAATAAAATAATGCTTTATTGTAGGCATCTGTAGTCTAGTGGTTAAGGTACTGGACTAGGAATCGAAAGGTCACTAGTTCAAGCCCCACCACTGCCAGGTTGCCTCTGTTGGGCCCCTGAGCAAGGCCCTTTTCCATGAATTGCTTAGATTGTATACTGTCACAGTACTGTAAGTCGTTTTGGATAAAAACGTCTGCTAAATGCCGTAAATGTAAATAATTTATAATGTTATGCCTGAGAGGAAGAGTTTGTATTATTACACTTTTATAATGATTGTTTTCGTCTCTGTGGGGTCGTTTCCACATTTAGGGAAGTTTAGTAAACTGGACTAAAGGCTTTAAAGCTACAGACTGTGAGGGACACGACGTGGTGGACATGCTGAGAGAGGCCATCAAGAGACGAAACGTGAGAGAGCTGCACCAACCAGTTTTAACAACCACGTGTTCATAAATAAATATGATCTTATATCTCTGTAAATATCCGATAGATGTTTCAGTGTTGATTTATTTTTATATATCGACGTGTTTTGTGTTCATTTGTGTCTCGTTAGGAATTTGATCTTGATATAGTTGCTGTGGTGAATGATACGGTCGGTACCATGATGACCTGCGCTTATGAAGATCCCAAATGTGAAATCGGACTCATTGCTGGTAATTATTATGATACCATGTTTATGTGCATACAGTAAACACTACAGTGGTTATGGGTATGTAAGTAAATCCCTAAACTGATGAGCTCCGGTTATTCTGACGTGCAGGAACTGGCAGTAACGTGTGCTACATGGAAGAGGTGAAGAACATTGAAACGGTGGACGGGGACCAAGGACAGATGTGTGTGAACACTGAGTGGGGAGGTTTTGGGGACAACGACAACATCGAGGACATCCGGACCTGGTTTGATCGGGAGGTCGATAAAGGATCCCTGAATGTAGGAAAACAAAGGTGAAAGGTCATCGTGGTTTAATCTCAATTTATAGTGAGAATATAAAGACAAGCAGAGACAGACAGAGTGCAGAACTGATACTGATACTGATACTGATACTGAAACTGATACTGAGGTTATTTAGTCAAATTAATGATTAGAAACTTGAACAGACATAAAGATCAGAAGAGTAACAGAACTCTGAGGAATAATTCAGTCTTTGTCCACACGGTGGCGCTGTTTGCTGTTTCCGTTATTTATAATCTGAAAGTTTTTACGTTTTACTGAATGAATTTTGTTGATTTTTTAACTTTAATTCTTTAAATCTCTGATTATTTGTTGAATGTGACATAAGGAAAGAATAAAACAGTAAACATGACACACAATAAGAAATCAATTCTCTAAATAATGTTATTTTTCTGTCAGGTATAATTAGCATTAAGCTAAACCTCAGTATTAGCATGTTTAGTTTTAATTATTTGTCACTCTTTGACATTTTCAGGTTGTTTAAACTTTAATTAATGAGCTAAACTACTTTAATTCATGAATCTTAGGAGTTTATTCTGAAAATATCAAGATTTTATTCCTATATTATTATGATTTTATTTTTTGAAATAATGTGGTTTTATTCTGGGAATATTAAGATTTTATTCCTGAAATAAAATATAATTTTTTTAACAGTGGCCCTAAAACACACACATTATGGAAATATTATGATTTTATTCTTAAAAAATATAAATAATATATAAAGATATAAAATATAAATAATATAAAAATATATTTTAAAAAAATAAAGATTTTATTCCTGAAATATTAAGATTTAATTTTAAAATATTAAGATTTTATTATAAAAATATTATCATTTTATTATAGAAATATTATCATTTTATTATAGAAATATTATCATTTTATTATAGAAATATTAAGATTTTATTTCTGGAAATATTAAGATTTTATTATGGAAATATTAAGATTTTATTCCTGAAATATTAAGATTTTATTATGGAAATATTAAGATTTTATTATAGAAATATTAAGATTTTATTCCTGAAATATTAAGATTTTATTATAGAAATATTAAGATTTCATTATAGAAATATTAAGATTTTATTATAAAAATATTACGACTTTATTATGGAAATATTACGACCTTATTTTTTAAATAACATATAATTCTTTAACAGTGGCCCTAAAACACAGGTCACAGTGAACTAGGCTGTTTTTTTCAGACAGGATTTTATTCTTAAAAAATATTAAGATTTTATTCTGGAAATATTCTGACTTTATCCTCCAAACATTATGACATTATTTTTTAGGTGAAATGTAAATCTTTAATAGTAAACTAGGCTGGTGTTTTATATTCACACGAGGGTGTGGGGGTGGGGGGGGGTTTAGTAGTCCTGGTTTACTCTTGGCGTGAGGATGTGGAGTAACGTTTGCTCTATTAGTGCTGATATAAAATATAAATATATAATATAAAATAAACCAGGTGATAATGAAGTTTTGCTCTGCTGCTCCTGCAGGTTTGAGAAGATGACCAGTGGTATGTACCTGGGAGAAATCGTCCGTCAGATCCTCATTCATCTCACCCGCCGGGGTCTTCTGTTCCGCGGTCACATCACAGAGTGTCTGAAGACCAAAGGAATCTTCGAAACCAAGTTCCTCTCACAGATTGAAAGGTAACTGGTACAGATAACTCAACTGTACTTTCTCTGGACAACCACTGCATGATACCATCATTATTTTATTCTTTTAACTGTTTATTATATTACACAAATGAATGTGAGTATCTCGAGAGGTGTTGTTGTCCACTGTTTGTCCACTGTAATGTCCATTATGAGCTGACCAGTGCAAGATTCCTGCATGTGCCCGATGTGTTGATGTTAAACTCCCAGTAAAACCAGTCTGTTCTGCTCTCTGGTATGTTGTTCACCTCCAGTGACCGCTTGGCTCTGCTGCAAGTCAGGTCCATCCTGCAGCACTTGGGTCTGGACAGCACGTGTGATGACAGCATCATCGTTAAGGAAGTGTGCGGCGTGGTGTCGCGCCGGGCCGCTCAGATCTGCGGAGCCGGAATGGCCGCCGTGGTGGACAAGATCCGGGAGAACAGGGGCCTTGATCACCTGGAGATCACGGTGGGGGTGGACGGCACGCTCTACAAACTCCATCCACAGTGAGTACACACACACACACACACACACACACACACACACACTAACATACACACACACACACACACACACACACTAACATACACACACACACACACACACACACTAACATACACACACACACACCCTAACATACACACACACACACACATACACACTAACATACACACACACACACACACACACACACATATATATACTCTACAAACTCCATCCTATGAGAGGCCGTGTAGGCCATAATTCTGAGATGAAATCTCTCACACACACTATCATACTCTCTCACACACCATCATACTCTCTCACACACACTATCATACTCTCTCACACACACCATCATACTCTCTCACACACACTATCATACTCTCTCACACACCATCATACTCTCTCACACACACTATCATACTCTCTCACACACACCATCATACTCTCTCACACACACTATCATACTCTCTCACACACACCATCATACTCTCTCACACACACTATCATACTCTCACACACACCATCATACTCTCTCACACACACTATCATACTCTCTCACACACACCATCATACTCTCTCACACACACTATCATACTCTCTCACACACACCATCATACTCTCTCACACACACTATCATACTCTCTCACACACACCATCATACTCTCTCACACACACTATCATACTCTCTCACACACACTATCATACTCTCACACACACCATCATACTCTCTCACACACACTATCATACTCTCTCACACACACCATCATACTCTCTCACACACACTATCATACTCTCTCACACACACCATCATACTCTCTCACACACACTATCATACTCTCTCACACACACTATCATACTCTCTCACACACACTATCATACTCTCTCACACACACCATCATACTCTCTCACACACACCATCATACTCTCTCACACACACTATCATACTCTCTCACACACACTATCATACTCTCACACACACCATCATACTCTCTCACACACACTATCATACTCTCTCACACACACCATCATACTCTCTCACACACACTATCATACTCTCTCACACACACCATCATACTCTCTCACACACACCATCATACTCTCTCACACACACTATCATACTCTCTCACACACACCATCATACTCTCTCACACACACTATCATACTCTCTCACACACACCATCATACTCTCTCACACACACCATCATACTCTCTCACACACACTATCATACTCTCTCACACACACCATCATACTCTCTCACACACACTATCATACTCTCTCACACACACCATCATACTCTCTCACACACACTATCATACTCTCTCACACACACCATCATACTCTCTCACACACACTATCATACTCTCTCACACACACTATCATACTCTCTCACACACCATCATACTCTCTCACACACACTATCATACTCTCTCACACACACCATCATACTCTCTCACACACACTATCATACTCTCACACACACCATCATACTCTCTCACACACACTATCATACTCTCTCACACACACCATCATACTCTCTCACACACACTATCATACTCTCTCACACACACCATCATACTCTCTCACACACACTATCATACTCTCTCACACACACCATCATACTCTCTCACACACACTATCATACTCTCTCACACACACCATCATACTCTCTCACACACACCATCATACTCTCTCACACACACTATCATACTCTCTCACACACACCATCATACTCTCTCACACACACTATCATACTCTCTCACACACACCATCATACTCTCTCACACACACTATCATACTCTCTCACACACACCATCATACTCTCTCACACACACCATCATACTCTCTCACACACACCATCATACTCTCTCACACACACCATCATAATCTCTCACACACACTATCATACTCTCTCACACACACCATCATACTCTCTCACACACACTATCATACTCTCTCACACACACCATCATACTCTCTCACACACACTATCATACTCTCTCACACACACCATCATACTCTCTCACACACACACTATCATACTCTCTCACACACACCATCATACTCTCTCACACACACCATCATACTCTCTCACACACACCATCATACTCTCTCACACACCATCAAGGTGTTAAAAGGAGGCCAGGAAGGAGGACAGGAAGTCAGATTGGCTTACAGCTGTAAGAACAGAGCCTGCACATAAATTGATCTACAAAAAACATTTAAATCTGGCAGCAGACCTTTTAACAATGACTACACTTTTGTTGAGCTTTGTTGAACTAGCCATGATATTTCTACTTTCTACATTTTTTACAAGGTCACTTTGGTTTGTGGAAATAAATGGTAATGAGGAGGACATGTTTTACTATTTTTGTCCATCACAATGAGATGCATTTAGAACATTGAAAGGAAAACTGACAGCATGGGACATACCAGCATGATTCTGGAAATATTATTTTGTGAGCTTAATGGATAAACACTGACAACTTTTTACTTTCTTTTAATTAGCCCGCAGTTAGAAGGAGGTGACAGTCAATGAAGTTTGGGTGCACTGGAGGCACATTATGCATGTTTTTGTTCCCTAAAAAATTTATAGGAAAACTCAAGATCAGTAGAAATTAGACATAGGGATATATTTTCTCCAAGAGTACCTCCAACAATCAGAACTGGTCATCCTACATAAACAAATTACCTTCGGTTTGTCTCTTGAAATTCGTTGCTAAAGAATAGCTGTATGCTTTGGAATCATCAGGAGGAAATTATACAGGCACAAATAGCAACTTCAAATTGGTTAACTGACGTGTGTGTGTGTGTGTGAGAGAGAGCATACAGCAATGTCTGCGACTTTGGCTGACATTGTTAATAAGATTCTTCAAATCACCCCAAATGCAGATGAAAGGTACGTGCTAGGAGGACAACAGTCTTGCAACATCAGAAAACAGCGCTGGCATGCGCTGCAGGTGCTGGACCCAAATGGACATGCCTTCCATCACGGGTGTGCAACTGGCCAAAGAATTTACAATGTTCAAATTCCAAATTAGCTATGGTTATTAGAGTTATTTGTGGTAGTAATTAAAACGTCATAATGTATTTCTGATAAATGAAACAATGCAGTAATGTAAAAAAAACAAAAACAAAAAAAACGAGGACACCCCATATAATATTTAGATATTTATTATCAAGTTATGGACAGGTAAGGAAATCACTATTATACTGGTTAACAAAGATCTTGTCCCAAGCAAACAAATGTTTCTTATTTATTGTTGCATGCAGAAACCAAATATTTCAGAACAGTCTCAACAGCAAATAATCTGTCACTCAGGTGGATTAAGGTATCCTTAGTCCTTGTAGTCATACAATGACTGGTGTGGTACTTCTGTGGTCACTAGATGCTGTTGTCGTGTCAACCTCCACACCACTGTCCTCTAAATCTGTGGTGACAAACAAAACAAACAAAACAAACACACACACACAATGCATTTAGAAAATGTTGGGGGTTAGCCTATTGCCAAACCATGAAATCTAAATGCTACAAATTACTTATTATTATTAATAATATGCAATATAAACATACTGCTTACATTATTTTTAAATAACTTACCGTAAATGTGTCATTGTCTAATGTACACTGCCTTTGATGTAAATGTATTGTCAATCATGAAGCCATTTAGTTTCTGGCCCTCGTGCAACTTTGGTGAAACCAGTTTGTTTCCTCATGCCATCAAAAGTTCAATACTGAAATCACAAAAATTGAATTTAGTTTCAAAACCAGTCTATAGCAATTCACCCAATACAATCAAATATTTAGAGAACAGTTACTCAAGAGAGCTTGGTCTCAATCTATAATGAATTACATTTTCTGTAATAAAAGAAAGATAACAAACTTTAATAGTACAAGTGACCAGGGGCGGATCTAGAAAAATATTTATGGGGTGGCGAGAGGGGGGCAGGGATTTTTGAGGGGTGGCAACATATGGCAAATATATACGTATTTATACTGAATTTAATCACAGTTATCACAGTTGAGATGAGAAATAGTATGTACACACTACAAAAGGGCACGGGCTGCCATTTACAAACTCATACAGACAAACTTAATCTCATGCAATCAATGTCTTGCATTTAAGGTTTCATGTGAAACAGTTCATATTAGGAATAAGTGACCATACAATGTAATCTCATTAATAGGAGATAAAAGTATGGTAACACTACTGTAGGTGGGGCATTATCAAAGGAAAGGCATTAAGGTAAGACACAGGTGATGAGTGGCAGATGTATGAGAGGGAAAGCAAATAGTTTTTGACTGTGTCAGAGTGGCAGCGTTGCAAATTGGCCATAACTTTTCTTTTAATTTGTTGCTGCCAACTGGGGTGGCAGCAGGGGTGGCAAGGCTTTCTTTTAGGGTGGCATTTGCCACCCTATGCCACCCCGGTAGATCCGCCCATGCAAGTGACTAAGTTAGAATGAGCACTGAGACAGATTTTGAAATGTTAGACTGTAAGTCTGTAGCTTTCCATGTGCAGCAGCTTGTTTATGATTGTGTATATAAAATGAATCTATATTTTATTTTACTTATTAAGACCTACATAGGGAAGAGTCCAAAAGTTCCATGTAATTCGACTCGAATGTAGTGACACATTAATGTGGAGCAACTATAGCCATTAAAACGATAAAGTAATTTTATTTATTGTTCTTTAAGAAAGCTTCCAAAACAAAGTTTCTTATAAATTTGCTATATGAGAACTCACTTACTTAGTTTGGCATTACTAGAACGTTTAAAACGTGTAATTTGCAGACGGTCCCTTACAAAGACGAATATTTATAAAATATCCCAATCTAAACCCGACTCTATCAGAAGCTAAATGAAGAGGTGAATGATGTAGTGAACTCACCTGTCCCCTGACTCTGGAGCCTCTGCTCTCTGTGGTTGAGGCTGATATGGAGGTCAGCACCTGGCTGATGGTTCGGATATAAAGCTTCACCGCATCTCTTCCTCCGCGGCCGCGTTTAGACTCCTGTCGGGCTGTCGGGTTTAAATCCACATTTCTGACATGGATGTGGCAGCGGTGGAAAAGTTTAAAATGTTGTTAACAGGCCGATGCTCCATTGATTCTCTCTCGGTCCACTATCCTCTCCTATCAGTAATAATGAGGAAGGCGGGACATGTCTGTGAAATCCCGCGTCTTCCACCAATCAGGTACTGAGAATTTAATATTACTTCCGTTTCAATCAAACTCGTTTCCGTATCAATCAAACTCTCTCACACACACTATCATACTCTCACACACACACCATCAAACTCTCTCACACACACTATCATACTCTCACACACACACCATCAAACTCTCTCACACATACAACTATTCTTATTCACATGCACTATCATTCTGTCTTACATTCACTATCATTCTGTTCCATAAACATGATTATTTGCATTCACATACACTATTTATTACGCTTACATATAATAATATTCTCTTACACATACAGTAGATCTTTGTTTTACATACAGTGTTAACGTCCCTTACACAGACTACCAAACTTACATACATATACTAATATTCTCTTTTACACAGATTATCATGAAAGCACATAATGCATGTTTAAGTAGCTATAGTTATATGTGCAAGAGAGAATAGTGCTGTGTGTATGAGAGTATAATAGTAAATAAAAGAAAGTGTGATTATAGTTGTAAGAGGGTATAGTAGTATATGTGAAAGAGTATAGTAAACCATGTATGAGAGTATGATGGTGTGTGTGTGTGAGAGTATGATGGTGTGTGTGAGAGAGTATGATGGTGTGTGTGTGAGAGTATGATGGTGTGTGTGTGAGAGTATGATGGTGTGTGTGAGAGAGTATGATGGTGTGTGTGTGAGAGTATGATGGTGTGTGTGAGAGAGTATGATGGTGTGTGTGAGAGAGTATGATGGTGTGTGTGAGAGAGTATGATGGTGTGTGTGTGAGAGTATGATGGTGTGTGTGAGAGAGTATGATGGTGTGTGTGTGAGAGTATGATGGTGTGTGTGAGAGAATTCAACTTAGAATTATGGCCTACACGGCCTCTCATACCATCCACAGTGAGTACACACACACACACACACACACACTAACATACACACACACACACACACACACACACTAACATACACACACACACACACACACACACACACACACTAACATACACACACACACACACACACACACACACTAACATACACACACACACACCCTAACATACACACACACACACACACACACACACACACACACACACATATATATATACTCTACAAACTCCATCCACAGTGAGTACACACACACACACACACACACACTAACATACACACACACACACACACACACACACACACTAACATACACACACACACACACTAACATACACACACACACACACACACTAACATACACACACACACACACACACACACACACACTAACATACACACACATACACACTAACATACACACACACACACACACACACACACACACACACATATATACTCTACAAACTCCATCCACAGTGAGTTTAATATTCACACTTGACTGAGAGGCGCTTCATTATTGATTGGATGGTTTTGATATTTTGACATTAATCATCTAATAATGGACACAGATGCTCTGAATGTGGGATGAAGAATCACTAGAGCTTTGTAGAATAAATCTTTGTGGGTCACTTGACATCCAGGACTAGAGCTAAAAACACTGGACTAACTGACGACTCAAACTCATGAGTTCGAATCTCAGCTCCTCTACCAGCAGTATTTTCCTCAGAACTGCTGCAACACTGCCGCCACCTGCTGGCTGATTGCTGGTACTGCACAGAGACGAGGATCATCGTATTGTGCTATAAAGAATCATCAGTAACTCTGTGCTGCAGTTTCTCTGCTTCATGTTTGGTGTTAAAGGATCGTGATTATTTAAATCTGTTCAGTATCAGATCATCAGACTGAGATAAACACTACAGTGCAGCTGGTGGGAGATCATTTCCTTATAAAGCTCCACAACCTGAATAATCCTCCTGCCTCTGTCCAGGACTCAGACACATCTCAGTGTTCATGCTCATTATGGCCATTACTCACAACTACTCCATGATCATTCCTCTGCTAACCTGAGAAATGTGTGAGTTATAAGTGAGATAACTGAGATAACTGAGATAAGTTAGCTCTGTTAGCATTGTTAGCTATGTTAACACTGTTAGCACTGTTAGCTCTTTTAAAACTGTTATTACTGTTAGCACTGTTAGCACTGTTAGCTATGTTAGCACTGTGAGCTATGTTAGCACTGTTAGCTCTGTGCTTATGACTGATTCAGATCTGATTGTGATCACGTCTTTCTCCCCCTCTGCAGCTTCTCCAGGATCCTGAAGGAGACGGTGAAGGAACTCGCCCCCAAGTGTGACGTGGATTTTATTTTATCTGAGGACGGCAGCGGTAAAGGAGCGGCGCTAATCACGGCTGTGGCGCGTCAGTACTGTAAAGGGGCGTAAAGACGCTTCAATCAAGGACTCACTCCATCAAGATTTACGACAGGATGTAGTAAAACTGATTTCATCACCTGACACGATGAAGCTAAAAATATTATTTTATTCAGTTCAGTTTTTATTTATGAGTGAATATTAAATATAAATGAGGGTTTTTACACGTTTATGGACGCGAGTGCTGCGTTTGGAC
Organism: Trichomycterus rosablanca; assembly: GCF_030014385.1. Taxonomy (NCBI): domain Eukaryota; kingdom Metazoa; phylum Chordata; class Actinopteri; order Siluriformes; family Trichomycteridae; genus Trichomycterus; species Trichomycterus rosablanca. Next base: position 52,600,832 of record NC_085992.1, read on the forward strand.
CTGATAACGTCCTGATGTTTGATTCAGGAGAACCTGGAGAACAGATCACACCGTGTGTTCTGACCCTGAACACAGGAACCGACTGATATGATTCATATTTATTTATTATTTTTTAAATTTCCCTCCTAATCTAGTCAGACCCGATTCCCAGATGATATTTCTCCTCTACTGCTGCAGACCTCCACCTCCCTCCGACACGTGTGCAGCACTGACCGCTTCTTTTCACCTGCACCAGGCGGGTTCATTAATAGCGCTTTTCCACCAAAAGAACTCTGGTTCTGGTTCCTGAACCGGTTCTGTTCAGGTGTTTTGTAGAGAACCGGACGCGTTTTCACCAGTTTTTAGAAACCAAGCATACGTCATCAACGGTGGGCGTTACATAGCGACAGTAAAGAGTAACATGGTGGTGGAGCGTGTAGTATAACTGTGGGGATTTGTGCTGATGTTACAGATGTTTGCTTATATGTAAAAAGCATGGATCAGCTGTTGGTGATAAGAAGACGTGACGTGTTTGTCTCAGTTATTTTCTTTAGTTCATTGACATGAGAAGCACTTGTGAGCGCACCCAAACCTCGACACTGTGACACGCCCACATGTGACGTCACGGTTCACGCTGATGAACCCAGTACTCTGTGGTGCCAGATTAGAACGCTGGTTCTCTGTCTGGAACCTTTTTTTTCAGTGGAAACAAAATCAAAGTTCTTGAACCAGAACGGAGCCGGAGCCGCGTCGGTGGAAAAGGGGTAACAGAGATCCGTATCATGCACAGAGAGTCTCAGTGCAGCACCTTTCACCTCAGTAATGAGGAATCCCTCAGACAAGCTGAATTTATATAAAACCTCTCATAATAATAATAATAATAATAATGCATTTATTAAAGCAATAAAAGAATTAGTTTGCAGTATGATGAGGTGATTATTTGTATGTGGATCTGAAGGAATTAAAACATGATGCTGATGCTGAATGTCTCTGTACTGGTTCCTGTTTGAGTTTATTACTGGATGACCCACTGGCTGATCCCCCGGTGTAAGCCCTCCTCCTCCTCCTCTAACTCTTTGTGTGGTATGACTGACCGGGTTTGCATGACCAGGCAGAGTGAATAGGTTGGATCTAGGTACAATGGAACGTTACAGATTTAGACCAGCGAGGCGCTCGGCTCCATCTCAGCAACGAGGACACCAGTGTGAGAACAAACCCAGTCTGGATGTAATGATGCAGAATATTTTCAGTAGGTGATTTTAGTTTAGTGGTTCTGGTTAGTGATGGGAGTTTTCTTAAAGTGCGTCGTTCACCCAAAGACACGCAAATATGGACATTTCAGAAGCTCCAACACACTGATGTAAGTTAACAATGATTAACAAAGTAAAGCTGCAGCACCAGTGTTTTTTTTATATTATTAGCATTAACATTGTTCAGATACTGTATCTACCTACCATTTTTACCGATTACATTCGAACCACAAATAAAACGTTTCATTAAATTTGTTTGGAATTCATTGACTGCAAAACTCATGAAGACACGTCCATTATTTTTAAAAACTCACCTGCGGACAAATATTTCCTCAGATAACTTCTGTATTAGACCAGTAGAGGAGAGATTCATGGTGCTGAGGAACATGCAGCACATCTTTAACCCTTTAATCATCTCAGCAAGAACTCAACTTATCCAACTTATTATTCATGATTTTTCAGCTGTTGGCTTCAAGTTAGAAATGGTGTTTTCTTAAAATAAGAATACCAATATTTTTTAGATTAACACATGCCATTCAGTGAGTAGATATGTCCTCGAAGAATATTATTTAAATACAGCTTATTTTACCCAAATATTTTGATTTAAATTAATGGTTAAACAGATCATTAAAGAGATAAAAGTGCCAAGTTTTGTTAAACTCTCTTGAGTTTTGCTTTAAATTAATTATGCCAAAATTATTTTTTTGTTATTGAAATATACTACCCAAATAAAAAATGGGACATTATAGAAAATGCAAATAAAATAGATGCGGTGTTTCTTACATTTACATCGACTCACATTCTAAAAACATTGGAACAGGAACATTTAGGGCTAGTAATAAGTTAAAAAAACACACTGCTGGTAGCTCAGTGGTTAAGATGCTGGACTAGTAATTGTAAGGTTGTCGGTTTAAGCCTCACCACCACCACTGTTGGGCCCCTGAGCAAGGCCCTTAACCCTCAATTGCTCAAACTGTATTCAGTCATAATTGTAAGTCTGCTAGATGCTGAAAATGTAAATGATAATCGAGGGTTTGAATCCCGGGCTGGACTCACAAACACTGAAGGTGCATGGCGTTACGTGAACTTAGCCATTGGGGATTACACACATCAGTGCACCCTTAGTGCAGGTCCCAAGCCCAGATACATAGGTGGGCTGCACCAGAAAGGGCATCTGGGGTAAAACTGGACCATCCATTCATAAAGGTTCTCATATTTAGAAAACAGAAATGAGTGAAACCTGCTGCACAACTGGTTCAGACATGAGCACACGTAACACCAGCATGAGTCTGCATGATGATGTAAATAAAATCATCATTTATATTTAGTTTTACCGTTAAATGACCGGTTAACTCATCTCACACACCTACTTGTATCCAGATGAAAATGTCTCTTGTTCCACCACTGTTGATCGTGAGAGGAAGCTTTTGTCCTCTCTACCAGGTCTCCATGATCTCAGAATTCATCTATCAGCTGTTCCTCTTTCAGGCTGCTGCCAACTTAGAATATTTTGAGTGCTTTGTTTTTAATCAACAATACCAGCTTTGATTCAGGAAGTTTTACTGGTGCATTCTGCAGACGATAAGCTGCTCCACAGTTTCAACAGAACTACTGTCATGCTCCATTCCCTAAATATTACAAGGTAAACTGGCTCTCCTGACTCTGCTCTTGGTTACCTGTTGGACTGATAATCATGGACAGCGATGAGGAGACTAAAATATTCCTGAATGTAGGTATAAAACTGCACGTCTGTCTTTGCTGCTTATTAAACTTAGTTTGAAGACTTGGTTTAAGCCTGGTTAGCACAGCAAGTAGAAGTTCTGTAGGAGGATCAGGCTAAACTTTAAGACTTCACTGATATAAGATAAATGCAGTGATAGATAAAGATCATAATAATTCAGTTATTAATATTTATAGATATTACAATACAATACAATACACAATCTAATAAAATGTACAGTATTTATAAATGTATACATTCAGAAAGAATGGGACAGGATGGAAAATGCAAATAAAAATGCTTGTTGGACGTCAAATTCCAGAACCATGGGCATTCATATGGAGTGATCCATTCTCCTTTACATCTCAAATCCAATATCTAATCTACAGGTCCAACCTTTCATTAAAGTGCATTTATTTAGAGGGAAATAAACAAAACCATGTGTGCCATAATTATTAATACTACTAGACATCCTTAAAGACAAACATGTGTATATACAGTGTATCACAAAAGTGAGTACACCCCTCACATTTCTGCAGATATTTAAGTATATCTTTTCATGGGACAACACTGACAAAATGACACTTTGACACAATGAAAAGTAGTCTGTGTGCAGCTTATATAACAGTGTAAATGTATTCTTCCCTCAAAATAACTCAATATACAGCCATTAATGTCTAAACCACCGGCAACAAAAGTGAGTACACCCCTTAGTGAAAGTTCCTGAAGTGTCAATATTTTGTGTGGCCACCATTATTTTCCAGAACTGCCTTAACTCTCCTGGGCATGGAGTTTACCAGAGCTTCACAGGTTGCCACTGGAATGCTTTTCCACTCCTCCATGACGACATCGAGATATTCGAGACTTTTCGCTCCTCCACCTTCCGCTTGAGGATGCCCCAAAGATGTTCTATTGGGTTTAGGTCTGGAGACATGCTTGGCCAGTCCATCACCTTTACCCTCAGCCTCTTCAATAAAGCAGTGGTCGTCTTAGAGGTGTGTTTGGGGTCATTATCATGCTGGAACACTGCCCTGCGACCCAGTTTCCGGAGGGAGGGGATCATGCTCTGCTTCAGTATTTCACAGTACATATTGGAGTTCATGTGTCCCTCAATGAAATGTAACTCCCCAACACCTGCTGCACTCATGCAGCCCCAGACCATGGCATTCCCACCACCATGCTTGACTGTAGGCATGACACACTTATCTTTGTACTCCTCACCTGATTGCCGCCACACATGCTTGAGACCATCTGAACCAAACAAATTAATCTTGGTCTCATCAGACCATAGGACATGGTTCCAGTAATCCATGTCCTTTGTTGACATGTCTTCAGCAAACTGTTTGCGGGCTTTCTTGTGTAGAGACTTCAGAAGAGGCTTCCTTCTGGGGTGACAGCCATGCAGACCAATTTGATGTAGTGTGCGGCGTATGGTCTGAGCACTGACAGGCTGACCCCCCACCTTTTCAATCTCTGCAGCAATGCTGACAGCACTCCTGCGCCTATCTTTCAAAGACAGCAGTTGGATGTGACACTGAGCACGTGCACTCAGCTTCTTTGGACGACCAACGCGAGGTCTGTTCTGAGTGGACCCTGCTCTTTTAAAACGCTGGATGATCTTGGCCACTGTGCTGCAGCTCAGTTTCAGGGTGTTGGCAATCTTCTTGTAGCCTTGGCCATCTTCATGTAGCGCAACAATTCGTCTTTAAAGATCCTCAGAGAGTTCTTTGCCATGAGGTGCCATGTTGGAACTTTCAGTGACCAGTATGAGAGAGTGTGAGAGCTGTACTACTAAATTGAACACACCTGCTCACTATGCACACCTGAGACCTAGTAACACTAACGAGTCACATGACATTTTGGAGGGAAAATGACAAGCAGTGCTCAATTTGGACATTTAGGGGTGTAGTCTCTTAGAGGTGTACTCACTTTTGTTGCCGGTGGTTTAGACATTAATGGCTGTATATTGAGTTATTTTGAGGGAAGAATAAATTTACACTGTTATATAAGCTGCACACAGACTACTTTTCATTGTGTCAAAGTGTCATTTTGTCAGTGTTGTCCCATGAAAAGATATACTTAAATATCTGCAGAAATGTGAGGGGTGTACTCACTTTTGTGATACACTGTATATATATATATACTAATCAGCAAAACATTAAAACCACCTCCTTGTTTCTACACTCACTGTCCATTTTATCAGCTCCACTTACCATCTAGAAGCACTTTGTAGTTCTACAATTACTGACTGTAGTCCATCTGTTTCTCTACATACTTTGTTACCCCCTTTCATGCTGTTCTTCAATGGTCAGGACCACCACAGAGCAGGTATTATTTAGGTGCTGGATGATTCTCAGCACTGCAGTGACACTGACATGGTGGTGGTGTGTTAGTGTGTGTTGTGCTGGTATGAGTGGATCAGACACAGCAGCGCTGCTGGAGTTTTTAAACACCGTGTCCACTCACTGTCCACTCTATTAGACACTCCCACCTAGTCGGTCCACCTTGTAGATGTAAAGTCAGAGACGATCGCTCATCTATTGCTGCTGTTTGAGTCGCTCATCTTCTAGACCTTCATCAGTGGACACAGGACGCTGCCCACGGGGCGCTGTTGGCTGGATATTTTTGGTTAGTGGACGATTCTCAGTCCAGCAGTTACAGTGAGGTGTTTAAAAACTCCAGCAGCGCTGCTGTGTCTGATCCACTCATACCAGCACAACACACACTAACACACCACCACCATGTCAGTGTCACTGCAGTGCTGAGAATGATCCACCACCTAAATAATACCTGCTCTGTGGGGGTCCTGTGGGGGTCCTGACCATTGAAGAACAGCATGAAAGGGGGTAACAAAGCATGTAGAGAAACAGATGGACTACAGTCAGTAATTGTAGAACTACACAGTGCTTCTATATGGTAAGTGGAGCTGATAAAATGGACAGTGAGTGTAGAAACAAGGAGTAATGTCCATTTACTGTGTATTTCACCTTTTTAAGTTGATCAGAGTGTCTAAGACCTTTCACACAATAATCCACGACTTCTTGTTTAACTAGGGTATATATTTGAGGTGACACAGAGGTCAAAATCTCTTCATTCTTCATAATAAAAAAACAAGCAGTAACAGTTCAATCTAGGACAGCTGTATTGACTTTTATAGGTCAGGAAATGGTGATAAAACACAAACTAATCAGACGTCACAGCCTTCATATCCTTTGGGAATCATAAAAACATGACGGCAGCTCATTGGTGGCAAAGCAGTAAACACAACATACTGTATATTTAGAGGGCCCACATTACTCACCTCTCTACTTGTACAACATGATGTCCCTCCAACTTTGTCAAATAAAATTAGACTCAGTAATTCCTCCTGTTTCCCAGAATCCTGACCAAACCACAGGGTTCATCCTGACTTAGTCCTAGTCACTAGTTTAGTCTTATGTTGGCTCTAGTTCACTAAGCACCGCTTGTACAAGCTCAGTGAAACACTGTTGTTTTTATTGCATTTTATTAAAAACAAGAATAAATCATGGATACAAAAGAGACTAGTGATTAAACCAGCTATTATATAGAAAGCAGTGAGAAGTTTGAAAATGGAACTCGTGCCTCGGACCGGGTCACTCAATATGGTACGGCGAAATCAACCATATCATCCATACTGAAAAATAAAGAAGTGACAAAAGGGATTAATGCAAAGAGAGTAGAGACTGTTCTTGGTGTGAGTGGGTCACCTAGAATGGAAGAAATGGAAAAACTTGTGTTAATCTGGATTAAGGAAAAACAACTGGCTAGTGAAAGTGCTTCCAACGTCCATCCATCCCCCCACCTTCCACTTATACCGTTAGCTCTGCTTAGTACAGGTACAGTGCAGATGCATTTTTATTTACATGAACACGTACATTTAATGGTCTTATAGTTTTTCGTGTGATTTTATGCATTAAGTATGATTATAAATGTTTTAATTATCAATCATGTTGGGTCTGGAATGGAATTTTTTATATTGTTCCTTAAAGGAAAAATGGATTCATAACTCATACAAACCGCAATTCAAACAGTCTTCTGGACAACTGTCTGAACAGTGAGGTTCCACTGTAAACACCAGCTTTGCGTCAGTGTTCCCATCAACAGTGTTCAATCTGGCATTTGGGGATTTTGCCAAGTAATCTTGGGATTTTTAATTTGCACTCAAGCAATTAAAATCTGCAGTAATTTTATGGTCTACAGCAGTGGTTCCCAACGGGTCATTTATTACCGGGCTGCACAGAAGGTATAAATAATTAGAGACGCTACAAGAGCAATTAAATTTCCAAAACTCTTCGGGTGTTATTGTCGCTTATCACCACTAGGTGGGAGCAGCGTCTCGGTGCAGTGTAAAAAGCTCAGGATTCACACTGATTTTCCATTCTATAGTTATTCTACATTAAATCCTCCCGCCCCCGGCGGTCCGCGACATTATATCTTATATAAAACCGGTCCATGGTGCATAAAAGGTCTACAGTCATAAATAAGGAGTGATAAAGCGTACTACTACTAAATAATAACCCCTGGTTGTTGCTGGCCATTTTTACCGCTACTGTACATTAACTTCTTTACGTACTTACGTTTTTGGGCGGCACGGTGGCTCGGTGGGTAGCACTGTCACCTCACAGCAAGAAGGTCCTGGGTTCGATTCCCAGGTGGGGCGGTCCGGGTCCTTTCTGTTCGGAGTTTGCATGTTCTCCCCTTGTCTGTGTGGGTTTCCGCCAACAGTCCAAAAACATGCAGTCAGGTTAATTGGAGACACTAAATTGTTCATGACGTGATGATGTGTTTGATATTAAACTTGAACTGATGAATTATGGGTAAGCAGTAACTACCTGTCCTGTCATGAATGGAACCAAAGTGTAAGACACCACGTTACAATGATAATAAATAAACACATTTACATTTTCTTGGATGTGAGAACATGGCATCATGTCTGTTGTGATCCGTGCATTTTACTTTAATTTTTTTGGTCATTGTTGTGATAGATTGCAGGAATAAATCTGTGTCTATCGTTAGAAACAATTAATATTGTTATTGGTGATAGTGAATCAGACTAGATGGGACTCTCTCTGGGTTTGAAAGACATTAATATATTTTATTATTATTATTGCCATTTGTAAATATTAATACTGATAATGACCCAGCTTTTTCTTTATCAGTTAACTCAGGATCTTTGTTTTTTGTGAATAATTGTGAAAATACGTTATATAAATGTTCACAGTTGTGTTGTTTTTAGTTTCTTGGGATTTGTGTAGCAGGATTTTGGGAATTCTAAAAATGCAGAGTGGCGACCCTGTGCATCAATGATGGGACGCTTATTAATGTAACACTGTACCTTCATAACTTCACTTTAGGTCTTTATAACATCTCTGACTTGCCTTGAAGGGTAAAGTTGACATCAGTATGTCATTTAGTGCTGGATTGGTTCCTCAAAATGTTCAGTTCATGGTTATGACCTTGATTGGTGGGTACACACTGCAGCTGCCTGGGGCAAGCCGTAGCCTATTGGTTAATGCCAAGTTCACACTACACGACTGGATCTCTTGTAATCGGGAGTCTTTCAGGTCGGTGTGTATTTCACACTACACGACTGATGGGTGATGGGGGGTCACACACTACACCATCCATCACCAACTGGAATCACAGGCGAGCTTCTCTGCTCTCCCAAACTACGTTCTGTCATGAATACACACGTGAGAAGTGACGAGGGGTTTAATGATACCACGTCCAAAAATGCACGTCAACAAGTAGCGAGAGATCAAGGTTTGTGTGCTGATGTGCAGCGTAAAATCAAAGAGGAAAAATAAATGAATCTGAGTGGATTTGGCAACACGAGCAGCAGGGATTGTTCTGTAGTGAGTTGGAGGTTAATAAATATTGTTTGCAATGCAGCGTGGGTGTTCTGTAGAGAACGATCAGGTCAGAAATACTGTAAAGCTCGTGTGTGTGTGCTGATGTATTCTGATATAAACTATATTACACCCCTGTACCACCTGTTTACACTCCTCTCCTGCGTTTCCCCTCACACCGTATCCTGCGTTCTCATTGGCTGTTCGACACAGCAACTCAGATCCAGATATCTGACATGCTAGAAATCTCGCTTCGCTTTGATCGAGTTGTTGAGTAAGTTCACACTTAGCGATCGAGAGCCGAGTTTCGATCGCCGAGCGAACGCCGAGTTGCTCCCGAGCCGGCAAATCTAGCGCCGACCAGCCGCCGAGCGAAAATCAGGGCAAAAATTGTGTAGTGTGAACCGGGCATAAGTCACAGGACTAGTAATCCAAAGGTTGGTGGTTCAAGCCCCACCACTGCCAGGTTGCTGCTGTTGGGCCCTTGAGCAAGGCCCCTAACCCTCAGTTGCTCAGACTGTATACTGTATCTGTAATGTAAGTCGCTTTGGATAAAGGCGTAAATGAGCACCCCTTGCTGTTCCGGAGAACCCGGAGAGCGTTATCACAGTCACACAGGTCATTACGCTGCCCATATCTGCTGCGTTCAACAAGTGTACCGGGAGTAACCACCATCAGCCTGATGTTTAACAGATCCCTCACCATGGCATGTGTGATCGACAGGTATGACAGCCATTGGTATGAACATTTGAAGGGTGTTTATATATTTTGCTATGTTTTGTAGCACGTTTGTGTTGAAAATAACAGCAGGAACAGCATTATTTGGACAGAATGTGCTCCAGAGCCGCCCTGTATAACCTCCAGCAGACTCCTGCCCTTCAGTGTGAGGGGGGTGGGGGGGGTGAGAGCTGTGTGGGGGCAGATAACGCCTCAGTCCCTTTAAACTACTGACGCACAGGGGTACAAGGGGTGAAGACGCGTCCTACAGCACGCACAACCACCTAACCTCGCATATTCCTCACAGAGCCGGTGTATGGAGGAGAATGTGAGGTGAGGCGAGTGAAGGAGAAGTACAGTAATGGAGGAGAGGACGAGGGAGGAACCATGAGTACGTGAGGTGAAGAAGGAGAAGGCGGGAAATCAGGCTCAGCTCAGCCAATGGCTGTCGAGGAGGTGGGCGTGGCTTAAGCCGGTCTCCATCCCATAGCGCTCGGTGCATCTCCTGTCAGCGCATTCACGCACCGAGCTGTGAGAGGAGCGGACGGCGGCGGTCAGTCCGGATTAGCGACGCAGGAACCATCTTCATGCCGGCTTCTCGTTATCGCGACCTTCTCTGAGACACAGAACGCGCCGTCGAGGTCGCCGCTAAGGGCTGGACAGCGTCCCGTTTATCGTCCGTTCGAGTTTACCTCAGAACCGCGGAGCAGAATGATAGCAGCTCAGCTTCTGGCCTACTACTTCACCGAGCTGAAGGATGACCAGGTCAAGAAGGTGAGTGTCGCTCGTGATGAGGGTGGACGTGTGAACTCGGTGCTTGTTTTGTGGTATTAGTAATCTGAGCTCATCTGAGGGGAGATGAGACGCGCTCTGCCTCGCGTCCTGCTGCCTCGAGCAGCTACGTCACAACCCCAGCAGCGTGACGTCACGAGGGTGTACGTGGGCACCGACACATAGGAGCATCAGCACAGCGCCGTGCTACTGCTACTGCTACTGCAATGTCCTTGAGAGTAGGATGTAGATGTCACAGGACTGTGCTACCGTAATGGCCTCCGTGTGACGGGGGGGGGTGTTGTGACCGTAAACACGCCCTCCCCCAGCCGTGTACAGTGTCGGGTTTCAGCAGGGATCCGCTTCCTCCGCAGAACGCGGCAGGATCAGGCAGTGCCAGCTGGGTGCGGCTGTAGTGCATCAGAATGGAAATGTTTTGTTTCATTAGTTCTACAGTACAGTGACATTCCTGGAAGTGAAGGTCGAATCGAATGTGGGGGTCATGCTCAGGGGCCCAATGGTGTCAACCTCAGCTTTGATACACCTCGTGTTTACGTTTACATTTTCGGCATTCAGCGGACGCTTTTATCCAAAGCGACTTGCAGTTATGACTGAACACGATTTTGAGGGTTGAGGGCCTTGCTCAGGGGCCCAACAGTGGCAACCTAGCAGTGGTGGTGAGGCTTGAACCGGCAACCTTTTGATTACTAGTCCAGTACCTCAACCACTGAGCTATCACTGCCCTTGTTCATGTACAATATTCATCTATATCACATATGTACCGAGCTGCATCGCTGTACGTGACCGGCGCCGGTTTTCGCGCTGGGCGGCGTCGGCGGCGCGGCTAGAAGACTCCAAAGGTTGCCATGACAACAGCCAGGAGCAACGTGACTAGCTGCACCCCGATCTTCTGACCACTCGCCCACACGGTGTGCACCCGTGCCGGCCCTAGATCACTATTATGTTAAATAGATACCCCCCCCCCCCTCCATTGTGTCTGCTCACATCAGTTTGAGAAGGCTGTGTAAGATCCTGTTGCGCAACCGCCGGCTCCACACCCCCTCCCACCCCCTTACAAGTGAAAACGACACGTTACGGAGGTACGGCGGGTCACAGAGGGGACGTTCACGTTCTCAGCATTTAGGAGACGCTTTTATCCAGAGCGACTTACAGCACTGCGACTGTATATACCGTCTGAGCGATGGAGGCCTAAGGGCCTTGCTCAAGGGCCCAACAGTGGCGACCTGGCGGCGGTGGGGCTTAAACCAGCGACCTTACGATTACTAGTCCTCTAACTCGACCGCTACGCTACAAGATGTGAAGGAACGTCTGGAAGGGTCATTACCAGTCATTTATATTGATGTAGTTGCTCCCATGGGGGGGGGGGCACGGTGGCTGGGTGGGTAGCACTGTAGCCTCACAGCAGGAAGGTCCTGGGTTCGATTCCCAGGCGGATTGGTCTGGGTCCTTTCTGCGTGGGTTTCCTCTGGGTGCTCCGGTTTCCTCCGACAGTCCAAACACGTGCAGTCAGGTTGCTTGGAGACACTGTAATTGCCCTGTAGGTGAATGTGCCCTGCGATGGACCGGCGCCCCGTCCTGGGTGTTACTGTGTGCCCTGCGCCCATTGAAAAGCCGGGATAGGCTCCGGCACCTTCCTATCATTGCATGTGGTATTATTATTGTAATTGTAAGGGTGGCTCATATTAAATAAGGGTCTCAGGGTGGCACGATGTATTATTGGATGGCACAGTCGCCTCACAGCAGGAAGATTGTTTTCTGGTTTTGATTCCTTTCTGTGTGGAGTTTGCATGTTCTCCCTGTGCCTGTGTGGGTTTCCTCCAGATGCTCTGGTTTCTTCCGAGTCAGGTTAACTGGAGCTACTAGAAATTGTCCTAAGTGTGTGTGTGTGTGTGTGTGTGTGTGTGTGTGTGTGTCCTGTGATGAACTGGTGACCTGTCCAGGGTGTTTCCTACCTTTCAGACCCACTGTGACCCTGACCGGGATAAAGCGCTGCTATATCAGACACTGAATGAATAAAATGTTCTTTATAATAAATGTTGGTCACTGGTGTGAGGCACCCACAGCACCTACTGTAGCTTCACTATAATAATTAAATAAGCTTCATATGTTTAAAACTATTAAAAATGACGCAGTGTAAACCTCATAAGGTGTATTTTTGTTTTCACCTTGGTTATTACATCACACGTTACAACCAGCCTAAATCTCCCATAGCAACCAGTACCGAACCCACCCACTACTACCACACGCGGACATCCCGAATCAGTGGAATCAACACGCGTGTGTGTATTTATTTATCGTGGTTCTGCTCTTCAGATTAACACTGCTGCATGTGTCTGAGGGTCGTCTGGTTCTGACGTGAGGGGGGGGGTCCTCGTTAAGTAGTCCTCGTTATGCCCATGTCTGGAGACCCGGGTCTAAGTCAGATCTCCTATGTGGAGAAATAAACAGGGTTTTCAATAAATCGTCTCTAGCGCGTCCTGTGCTGAATAAGCACGTTCAGAACCCTGTACGTTTCTCTCCCGTACATCACCGGATCGTAGTGTCGTAATACTGATAACGCTGCACGAAAGCTAACGCCACTGCGCGTTAATTACACGTCACTGAACTACGCCGATCGAATCGACGGAACGAGCGGCCCGCGTTTGTTGAGTACAACCGACGGCGTAACACCCGACCGTCCTCGCTTTCTACTTTAATGTAGCTAGCTACTAAAGATATCAACCAAAACGTGTGAATATCGCTGCACTGTTACGCCGGTGAATCGTGCTGCTTCCTGCGCTTATTTAAGAGGCTTATAAAAGAAAAAAAAACAATATAAGAGGCTTCCAGTTCAGTGACATAAATTCAGTGCGCAGTAGCGTTAGCTCACATGGAGCGATATTCATATTTTGACTCTTTAACGACTTCATAATTCAGAGGATCCGGTGATAATAGACGGAAGAATCTCCATAAAACAAAACCTCACAGCTCTGGAACATTTTTTATGGCTACAGGATGCGAGACATTTCTCTTAGACCCGGGTTACCAAATATGGGCGTAACAACACGGCGTGGCCTACGAACTGACGACGCGACTTCAGTGCTCTATAATAGTGATGGTACATGGTGTGGACCAGTGTTAATTTCGTTGACGAATGATTTTCGTCATAGTTTTCGTCAACGAACCTTTTTTTTCATGACGGAAACGAGACGATAACTGAATAAAAACGACATAAAAGGATAAAAACTATGACGGAATGAATCGACACTTTCGTCAACGAATAAAAACGAGACGAAAATGTTTGGCAGGGACGACATCCAATCAGAACAAGTTAGAAAGAGATCCAATCAGAAGTACTTTAGCGTATGAAGAGCACACTCGCACAGGTCTGATCTAAACCCGGGAAGACCAGACCGGCCTGTGAACTTTCTTTACTCATGGAACCAGATTAACTCCACAATGTCAACAGGGAGAAAGAGGAGAGCCGATATATCTGGACACGTTTCTCATTTGACGTCGTGAGAAACAAGACGATGTGTGTAAACCATGTGGGGCGACGATCTCGGGTAAAAACACAACACATCTGGAACATCTGGCACCGCTGGCAGTATAACGGCAACATAACTAGAGATGGACCGATCGGGGTTTTTGGCACCGATCTCCGATCTCCTTTCAGGAACATCGGCCGATAGCTGATTCCGATCGGGGGGGGGGGTGTGCGCTTTTAAAAGAGACGCAGTTACAGAGTTACAGAGACGCTTCGTTCACAGTATCGCTATAAGTGATTCATTGATTCATGAGTCGATTCGTTTTTATGTGAAGCGTAAGTTTCTCTTCTCGGTTATCTCTCCGTGTTTACTGTTATTAATTAAATGTCGTGGTTTTAAATAAACACCAGCTACTACACAACATTCTGTGTGACTCTCTTACATTAAAATGAATAAACTTTTGCCTCTGATTGGCTCTGTAACGTTTTCTGTTCTCATCTACATCACAAGTAAGAACCGCTCACGATTTACCAAAGTGAACCAGGAGTTTATATAACGTGCTGATAGAATCCACTCAGATGTGACCGGGTCGAATTATCTTTTTAAAGTAAATATTACAATCAGCAAGATTACATCGTAAGAGCTTTCACGATGGTTTCTGTACGATGGTTGATGAATGGTGATGTGATGGTTGGTGCTTCGTAGCTCAAAGTCTGGATCGATCCACTGAGCCGTTAACTTAACGAGATCTTTATAGATCACACGATCGGATCGGCTACTTTTAGGAGATATCGCCGATCGCCGATAGCATATTTTGATTAAAAATCGGCCGATACCGATTCGTAGCCGATCGATCGTCCCATCTCTAAACATAACGGCACAGCTGCTTTTACGGTACCCAGTTTTATAAAGAATGTAATATGCAATTAGTTATGAACAATGTATATATGTTTCATGCAGAGCGGAACTACTGCTCATTAATATTGTGTTATTGTTCTGCTCAATAAGCAGCTCAGGTAAATAAAGATGTTTGAAATAAGTTACATGAAATAAGTATATAATGACTTAAATAATTTAAGGGAAGTGATGAAAAAGCATTTACATTTTACACCCTTTATATTCTTATGATAATTAGTCGACTCAAACTAAAACGATTCAGATGACTAAATGATGACTAAAACTAAATCAAAATTAACACTGGTGTGGACCTCCTGTGTTCCTGCTCAGGTCGATAAGTACCTGTACTCCATGCGCTTCTCCGATGAGACCCTGCGAGACGTCATGTGTCGCTTCCGCATGGAGCTGGGAAAAGGGCTGGGACGCGACACCAACCCCACCGCCACCGTCAAGATGCTTCCCACCTTCGTCAGGTCCATCCCCGATGGGTCAGGTAAGACTGGACACCAGTGTGACATTGAAAAGTGTGTGTGTGTGTGTGCGCGCTCACGATCACCTCGTCACTTTCAGCATTTACAGTACCGTGACAGTATACAGTCTAAGCAATCGTGGGTTAAGGGCCTTGCTCAGGGGCCAACCGTAGCCACCTGGCAGTAGTGGGGCGGGTTTGAACCAGCGACCTTTCTGTTACCAGTCCAGTACCTTAACCACTAGGCATGATATAAGGTTCTGCATATATGAGCAGTCTGAGATGAATCCAGCAGGAAGGATTAATACTGGGCGGCTATTTTCTGACCGCTGAATGACAGACCGAGAACAGCTGAGAGTGAAGAACCGATCTGACCTCACACTGGACTCAAGCGTGTCCTGCACCAGTGGTTCATGGGAAAGGCGCGACCTTAATGTAGATCGGAACCAGTCAAAGAGTAGAGGTGTTAGGAACCTAACCTAAAGCTCATCCCTCCCTAGCACAAACGCCCAGCCGACCGGTGGCAGTGTCGAGTCTCGAACCCAGGAGTTCAGAATCTCGGTGCTGGTGTGCTAGCGGGATATCCCGGGCGCTGCGCCACCTGGGCGCCTACTCAGTAAAATGTTTAACACTGTCAGATTGTAATTAGTCGTATCCAATTCCCCGATCATGTTTGACCTCTGCTGCTGCAGTAGGTGACACACACGCCCCCTCCGACACGTGCGCAGTACAGACCGCTTCTTTTCTCCTGCATTGGCCAGGTTCATGCGGAGATCTGTATCGTGCACGGAGGGTCACGCACTGATCTCCACTATCCCCCGTCTGTGTGTCGTGCAGCACCATCCATCAGCCAGCAGAGGGCGTAACCGCAGCACTTATGAGGAATCACCTCCGGCGTCCCACCCTCAGACCAGCCGATTGTTGTCTGTACAGGCGCCTGGTCTATATTTAGATGTAACGCTGCGTGTTATTGTTATAGTGGTGAATCTCGTATCGGGTGTAATTTATAACTGAAACGTTATTATTATTATCAGTAGAGACGCACGAGTACCGATACTGGTGTCGGGTATCTGCCCGATACCGCGCTCACTAACTCGTACTCGTACTCGCAGACGAGGCTCCGATACTGAACATCCGATACCGTGAGCCTAGTGCACGTCGCTGCGTTATACCCGGTTCACACTACACGATCTTTGCCCTGATTCTCGCTCGGCGGCCGGTCGGCGCTAGATTTGTCGGCTCGGGAGCGACTCGGCGTTCGAGTTCTCTAGCACGTCAGATATCTGATCCGAGATGTGCGACTGGGAATGAGTGACATGTGGAACAGCCAATGAGAACGCAGGATACGGTGTGAGGGGAAACACAGGAGAGGAGTGTAAACAGGTGGGACGGGTGGATAATATAGTTTATATCAGAATACATCAGCACACACACTCACGTTTTACAGTATTTCTGACCTGATCGTTCTCTACATAACACCAACATTGCAAAAATATTTATTAACCTCCAACTCACTACAGAACGATCCGTGCTGCTCGTGTTGCCAGATCCACTCAGATTCATTTATTTTTCCTCCTTGATTTCATCACGTCAGCACACAAACACTTTGATCTCTCGCTGCTTGTTGACGTGTATTTTTGGACGCGGTATCATTAAACTTCTCGTCACTTCTCACGTGTGTTTGTGTTAAAAAAAAAACGGTATTCTAAATACAAAAATACTCGTACTCGGTTGGGAAAAAATGGTATCGATGCGTCCCTAATTATAATGATTATACATACATACGTGTGCAGTGGTAACGGCTGTGTGTAGCTTCAACAATCCTGACACTCACTGAGCAGGAAATTAAAGCAATGCTGCCTGATCAGCAAACACGGGCAGTTCCGATACGTCCCAGCACTGTCACTACTGACTGGCGTCCTGTTTAATCAGTGACCGCACCAGTATCCTGCCTGCAGCATCATTCAGTAGTGCAGGCTTACATCACAGATTAATCCATATTCAAGCTGGAAAAGCCGGTCCGGTCCGCTGTGTGTGCACGCCCCTGTGTGCCGGCGTCAGATTTCAGACGTGAGGGGTTAGCTCTGACAATCGATACTCCTTCATATCTATATTATCAGATATTTATGCTAAAAACAAAAACATGACCTGTATATTTGTACATGTTGAGTAATAAACTGTAGTGAGGAGGTTAGTGAGGTCGGACCGTCATGGCGACCCCACTCCTCCACCGATAATCGTCTGAGTGTTTCTGAGAACAGACGGCCGACACGGACGCAGCCGTTATTTATAATCTCTTTATAATGCGTATCGTGCTATCAGGTAGCATCAGGATAACAACACAGTGAGTCAGGACACGAAGACACGTTTAGCCGACCGACCCGACTTCTCAAAGAACGTTTGAAGGGCAAACATGGCCGCCGCTGAAGGCTGTGATGTACGGGACGCGTCGTCCTCGAGTTCTGTGGGTTTGTGTAGGGGGGGGTGAGCAGCACGTCTCAGGATACACCCATCAGCCATAACATTATGACCACCTCGTTTCTACACTCACTGTCCATGTTATCAGCTCCACTTACCATATAGAAGCACTTTGTAGTTCTACAATTACTGACTGTAGTCCATCTGTTTCTCTACATGCTTTGTTACCCCCTTTCACAGGACCCCCACAGAGCAGGTATTATTTAGGTGGAGGATGATTCTCAGCACTGCAGTGACACTGACATGGTGGTGGTGTGTTAGTGTGTGCTGTGCTGGTATGAGTGGATCAGACACAGCAGCGCTGCTGGAGTTTTTAAACACCTCACTGTCACTGCTGGACCGAGAATAGTCCACCGACCAAAAACATCCAGCCGACAGCGCCCCGTGGGCAGCGTCCTGTGCCCACTGATGAAGGTCTAGAAGATGACCAACTGAAACAGCAGCAATAGATGAGCGATCGTCTCTGACTTTACATCTACAAGGTGGACCGACTAGGTAGGAGTGTCTAATAGAGTGGACGGTGAGTGGACACGGTGTTTAAAAACTCCAGCAGCGCTGCTGTGTCTGATCCACTCATACCAGCACAACACACACTAACACACCACCACCATGTCAGTGTCACTGCAGTGCTGAGAATCATCCACCACCTAAATAATACCTGCTCTGTGGGGGTCCTGTGGGGGTCCTGACCATTGAAGAACAGCATGAAAGGGGGTAACAAAGCATGTAGAGAAACAGATGCACTACAGTCAGTAGTTGTAGAACTACAAAGTGCTTCTATATGGTAAGTGGAGCTGATAACATGGACAGTGAGTGTAGAAACGAGGTGGTTGTAATGTTATGGCTGGGGTACCGGGGTAATAATCAGAAGGTCGCTGGTTTGAACCCTGCCAACCCTCAACAGATTGAATTGTATTCAGTCATAATAATAAGTTGCTTTGTGAAATCAGCTTATATACTCCCAGACACGCGCCCTCTGCTGGCTGATCCATGGTGCTGCACTGCACAGAGACGGGGGATAACGGAGATCGGTGCGAGATCCGTATGAACCCCGGCGCAGGGGAAAAGAAGCGGTCTGTGCTGCACACGTGTCGGAGGGGGCGTGTGTTAGTCACGCCCCTCCTCGGTCGGCGGTGGAGGTCTGCAGCAGTACAGGAGGATTGGATATGACTAAATTGAGGGTAAAATGAAGCATGTGTCTATAACTGTGTTATTACTGGCCCGTTCTCAGCTCTGTCATGTTGTCTGATGTTCTAGAGAAGGGAGACTTCATCGCTCTGGATGTGGGGGGCTCAAACTTCCGAATCCTGCGAGTGAAAGTGTCTCACGAGAAGAAACAGACGGTGCAGATGGAGAGTCAGAGCTACGACACGCCCGAGGACATCATCCACGGCAGCGGCTCTCGGGTATTAAACCCTACTGTTATTAATCCTGTATTAGGAACATAATACACACAGGACTAAGAGGGGGGAGCGCTGGGTGTGAACATATAGGAATACACGGCACTAACGTCCACAAAGTGCTAAACATGCACATCTGATCAAGAGTAAAATAAACAACGTAAATACATCTGTAAATATATACACACACACACACACACACACACACACACACACACACACACACACACAGCGCTATCTTGTAACTTAAAGACGTCGAGTTTCGAGGTATTTTTCCCCATAAGGATGTTTGGAGAACCTGCTAATGCGTCCATGGTCCCGTGCAGCTGCAGATATTTGAGTCTCATGTAAAATAATGAGGTTGTTTTTGACACTTAAACACTGAAAATAACACAAATATAATATAAACACACTGAAATACAATTACTAACAGTTACACATCAATAACAATACAATAAAAGCTGCACTTTAGTTTTACTTCTTTATTGTTTCCTGACGCTTCTTAATGCTGGAGATGCTCGATCTCGGAATACCGTATTCCCTTCAGCACCGGCGCATTCACACGAGAACAAAACTCAGCGTGACTTACTGTAGTAAAACGGCGAGTGAGGAATGTGATTAGTGGAGGAACTTATGAGCAGTAATAATGAAGAGAAGTTTAGTGCTCCTGTCTCCTTCTTTTACTACATTAAACCACGTTAAGCTTTATTCTGAACCAGAAGCGTTTTAGACTCTGGGAGAAGCTGATTCTGATTCTCACCATTTCTCAGAAGCAGGAGCTGTAACACAAGTTTAAAAGTGAAACAGGGAGGAGAATCCAGATAAACACAGATACATGTGGAGCTGTAACCCTGGATCTGCACCTTATTCCACACTGATGCAGGTTCAGATCGGATTCACACGCTGATGACGTGCGCCACCTAGTGGACGATTACAGAACTACCGGTCTCGGTACCTGGACTGGGTTAAATCGAGGTTTCTCTGTAATTATACGACTTGAGTGTTGAGCTCTGTGTGTGTGTGTGTGTGTGTGTGTGTGTGTGTGTGTGTGTGTGCAGTTGTTTGATCATGTAGCTGAATGTCTGGGAGACTTTATGGAGAAACGTAACATCAAGGATAAGAAGCTTCCAGTGGGATTCACCTTCTCATTCCCCTGTGCCCATACTAAACTGGACGAGGTAAGAAAACCACCACTCACTCGCCTCAGAGTCTTTATATTCTGTTTTTAGTCATTTCCAATTCCCCACTGCTGATTAGAATAGAATAGAATAGAACGGCTTTATTTATTACACGTACGACTACACGTCTACAGTACGATGTTTAGAAGCTGGGGTCAGAGTGCAGATTCTAACTCTCGAAGTTTCAATTGATTGCCCAAAGCTCCACCCACTGGGTTCCCACTGTCATTTCCAATCAAGGAGAGCCGGATCACCACACGTGTCCAATCTGCACCGCTTCTTATCACCTGCCAGTGTTGGCTTAGTATGGAGAGACACACTAAGCTCCATGTGACCCCCCTAATCTAGCAAATGCTTTATCCCGTTATGACTGAATAATGTGCAAGCACCCGAGGCTTAAGGGCCTCGCTCAGAGGGGCCCAAACCAGCAGCCTTCTGGCACTGGAGCAGTCCCAGAGGTCAGAATATTGAAGCGTAGAGACCCTGTCCGATAAAGAATGTGGGAATCAGTGCTGGCGGAAAGCCAGACTGAGGTAGAAACCAGAATGTCAGTCATCTGCGCCTCCCAGCTCCCTCTGCTGGCCAAAAGTGGCAGAGCAGTTGGGCATGATACTGCAACTCGTGCTCTCCTGCCCATCTTTACATTAAAACTGATGTTTTCTCCGCTGAAGGCGGTTTTGCTGACGTGGACGAAGCGTTTTAAAGCCAGCGGAGTGGAGGGCATGGACGTGGTCAAACTTCTGAACAAAGCCATCAAGAAGCGAGGGGTGAGTCCGATCATCTGAGCACATGTTGATATGATCTCGAGCGTTCTGGGAGAACACGGTGCCACGGCGGGTGTCTGATGTTCCGTTTCAGGACTATGAGGCGGACATCATGGCGGTGGTGAACGACACCGTGGGGACCATGATGACCTGCGGCTTCGACGACCAGCGCTGCGAAGTCGGCATCATCATCGGTAAAAGGGCTTTGCTCAGGGGTCCGGTGCGGTGCTTTAAGCTCCGAGGTACCACCCTCACCCGCGCTCTGTGTGTCCCCCCCAGGTACGGGCACTAACGCCTGCTACATGGAGGAGCTGAGGCACATCGACCTGGTGGAGGGAGACGAGGGACGGATGTGCATCAACACCGAGTGGGGGGCGTTCGGGGACGACGGCCTGCTGGAGGACATCAGGACCGATTTCGACCGGGACATCGACCGCGGCTCGTTCAATCCTGGCAAACAGCTGTAAGATACGGACTTTATTATTATTATTATTAATTATTAATAATAATCGTTAATAAAGGTCAATGAGGGTCTCTGTGCAGCGCCATCGACCCCCCCTGCTGGCTGATCGACGGCACTGCACAGAGACGGAAGATAATGTGTGATGATTAAATGGTTGCAGGTTCGAGAAGATGGTGAGCGGGATGTACATGGGCGAGCTGGTGAGACTCATCCTGGTGAAAATGGCCAAGGAGGGGCATCTATTCGAGGGCAGAATCACCCCGGAGCTTCTGACCAAGGGCAAAATAGAAACCAAGCACGTCTCCGCCATCGAGAAGTGAGTCGGACCGGCGTCCGTTTACTTTCGCCCGCCTCGTACGATCGCTTTAAACGACCGACCCGATCACCTGATGGTCGTGTGTTCGCGTCCCGTTTATTTTCATTTCATTTCAGGAGCAAAGAGGGCCTGACCAAGGCTAAGGAGGTCCTGACCCGCCTGGGCGTGAAGCCGTCGGCGGACGACTGCATCGCCGTGCAGCACGTGTGCGCCATCGTCTCCTTCCGCTCGGCCAACCTGGTGGCCGCCGCGCTGGGCGCCATCCTGACCCGCCTGAAGGACAACAAGAACGTCCCCCGACTCAAAACCACCGTGGGCATCGACGGCTCGCTCTACAAGATGCACCCGCAGTAAGGACTCGCAGTCTGAACAGTTGAGGGTTAAGGGCCTTGCTCAAGGGCCCGACAGTGGCAACCTGGTGATGGGGCTCGGACCAGCGACCTCTCAGTTAATAGAACTGTGGTGGCCTTTACAGAGCCCTGAACTAAAATGGGATGAATTGGAATGCCAATCGAGACACAAATGCTCCTTTGGTTGAGTCATGTAGAGAATGATTCTTTTGAACAGAGTCAGTCGTGTAGAGAACGATTCGTTTGAACAGAGTCAGTCGTGTAGAGAACGATTCGTTTGAACAGAGTCAGTCGTGTAGAGAACGATTCGTTTGAACAGAGTCAGTCGTGTAGAGAATGATTCATTTGAACAGAGTCATTTAAGATGAGAATGATTCGTTTGAACAGAGTCAGTCGTGTAGAGAATGATTCATTTGAACAGAATCATTTATGTTGAGAATGATTCATTTGAACAGAGTCAGTCATGTAGAGAATGATTCTTTTGAACAGAGTCAGTCGTGTAGAGAATGATTCGTTTGAACAGAGTCAGTCGTGTAGAGAATGATTCGTTTGAACAGAGTCAGTCATGTAGAGAATGATTCATTTGAACAGAGTCAGTCATGTAGAGAATGATTCATTTGAACAGAGTCAGTCATGTAGAGAATGATTCATTTGAACAGAATCATTTATGTTGAGAATCAGTTGTGAGCCGGTCGTGACACGAACGCTCTTTTGGTTGGGCGCAAATTCCCACAGTCACACTCAGAAGATTATCGTCTGTTTCAGCTACATGGAGCAACAAGCTCAGTGGTTATGGTACTAGTAATCAGAGGGTTGTTGGTTCACGACTCCCTACAGTCCGAAGTTATCTTCCAACTCAACGACTTCACTCCCTAGGGTTCAGATCTCACTCAAAATGATGGAATTCTCAGTGCAGTCCAGTTCACCACTACAGGAACCACTGGGGTGACTGGAACACACCCGCTAAAGTGGTTCAGCTGGGCATAAACCATGAAGGTTCCATGATGGACCTCGCTGTGTGAACACTGGGTGTGTCTGCAGATCCTGAAGCGAGATCCTTCCTGAACTATCCAGTCAGACTGGTGAGACTGGTTTTCCCTGGAGAGTGTAAGGAACAGGACTGCTGGGGTCATCCCCCCCCCCCCCCCCCCCCCCCCCCCCAGTACTCTGATCAGATCATGTATCATGCAGGACCTGGCAGGCTGTATAAACACACACACTCAGACAGAAGTATGTGAGGCACTCGGGCCCCTCGGGGACTCTCTGCTGGGTTTAGCAGCCCCGCTCCGCTCAGGTTTGTTTATTTATGGTTCTGGACGTGACACACGAGTAGCTGTTTATTCCCCCCTGTTAGAAACCAGTGCTGCACTTCTCCAGACTGGAGACTGTACTGTGTTCTATACTTCACTCTTCACCTTATATATACAGTGTATCACAAAAGTGAGTACACCCCTCACATTTCTGCAAATATTTTATTATATCTTTTCATGGGACAACACTATAGAAATAAAACTTGGATATAACTTAGAGTAGTCAGTGTACAGCTTGTATAGCAGTGTAGATTTACTGTCTTCTGAAAATAACTCAACACACAGCCATTAATGTCTAAATAGCTGGCAACATAAGTGAGTACACCCCACAGTGAACATGTCCAAATTGTGCCCAAAGTGTCAATATTTTGTGTGACCACCATTATTATCCAGCACTGCCTTAACCCTCCTGGGCATGGAATTCACCAGAGCTGCACAGGTCGCTACTGGAATCCTCTTCCACTCCTCCATGATGACATCACGGAGTTGGTGGATGTTAGACACCTTGAACTCCTCCACCTTCCACTTGAGGATGCGCCACAGGTGCTCAATTGGGTTTAGTCCATCACCTTTACCTTCAGCTTCCTCAGCAAGGCAAGTTGTCATCTTGGAGGTTGTGTTTGGGGTCGTTATCCTGTTGGAAAACGCCATGAGGCCCAGTTTTCGAAGGGAGGGGATCATGCTCTGTTTCAGAATGTCACAGTACATGTTGGAATTCATGTTTCCCTCAATGAACTGCAGCTCTCAGTGCCAGCAACACTCATGCAGCCAAGACCATGATGCTACCACCACCATGCTTGACTGTAGGCAAGATACAGTTGTCTTGGTACTTCTCACCAGGGCGCCGCCACACATGCTGGACACCATCTGAGCCAAACAAGTTTATCTTGTCTCGTCAGACCACAGGGCATTCCAGTAATCCATGTTCTTGGACTGCTTGTCTTCAGCAAACTGTTTGCGGGCTTTCTTGTGCGTCAGCTTCCTTCTGGGATGACGACCATGCAGACCGAGTTGATGCAGTGTGCGGCGTATGGTCTGAGCACTGACAGGCTGACCTCCCATGTCTTCAACCTCTGCAGCAAAGCTGGCAGCACTCATGTGTCTATTTTTAAAGCCAACCTCTGGATATGACGCCGAACACGTGGACTCAACTTCTTTGGTCGACCCTGGGGAAGCCTGTTCCGAGTGGAACCTGTCCTGGAAAACCGCTGTATGACCTTGGCCACCATGCTGTAGTTCAGTTTCAGGGTGTTAGCAATCTTCTTATAGCCCAGGCCATCTTTGTGGAGAAGCAACATTCTATTTCTCACATCCTCAGAGAGTTCTTTGCCATGAGGTGCCATGTTGAATATCAGTGGCCAGTATGAGAGAATTGTACCCAAAACACCAAATTTAACAGCCCTGCTCCCCGTTTACACCTGGGACCTTGACACATGACACCAGGGAGGGACAACGACACATTTGGGCACAATTTGGACAGTTGTTCACTGTGGGGTGTACTTACTTATGTTGCCAGCTATTTAGACATTAATGGCTGTGTGTTGAGTTATTTTCAGGAGACAGTAAATCTACACTGCTATACAAGCTGTACACTGACTACTCTAAGTTATATCCAAGTTTCATGTCTATAGTGTTGTCCCATGAAAAGATATAATGAAATATTTGCAGAATATGTGAGGGGTGTACTCACTCTGTGATACACTGTATTACTGTATATATGACCTCATATAATAACATTTAAATTAAACCGTTTAGGTCAGGATAGATCTCAACATTTTGCCAGAGGGGAGTGGTTGAAAGGGTTAGAGGTTACAATTAAGGGTTAGGGCCATGCTCAGGGGCCCAACAGTGTCAACTTGCAGTAGTGTGGCTTGAACCAACAACCTTTGGATACTAGTCCAGTACCAAACCAAACCCTGCCTCTAAAACAATCTGAACGACTGTAAAACCTCTATAATTACTTCTGTTTAGTGTCCATATGTTTCTCTCTCTCTCTCTCTCTCTCTCTCTCTCTCTCTCTCTCTCTCTCTCCCTCTCTCTCTCTCTCCTCTCTCTCTCTCTCTCCTCTCTCTCCCTCTCTCTCCTCTCTCTCTCTCTCTCTCTCTCTTCTCTCTCTCTCTCTCCTCTCTCTCTCCTCTCTCTCTCTCTCTCTCTCTCTCTCTCTCTCTCTCTCTCTCTCTCTCTCTCTCTCTCTCTCCCTCTCTCTCTCTCTCTCTCTCTCCCTCTCTCTCTCTCTCTCTCTCTCTCTCTCTCTCTCCTCTCTCTCTCTCTCTCTCTCTCTCTCTCTCTCTCTCTCTCTCTCTCTCTCTCTCTCTCTCTCCTCTCTCTCTCTCTCACTCTCTCTCTCTCTCTCTCTCTCTGCATGCTGGGAGTGGGCGGAGCGTTTGTGAGTGTGTGAGAACGGTGGTGTGTGTGGCGGTGAGCTTGAGCTCTTTTCTTTTTTCTCAGTTACTTTTTTACCCTGGTGTTGGGTTTTTCTGAGTGTCCACCCTTTTCACCTTAAACACTAGTGTTTTCGATAATCCGCCGCGAGCGGTGTGAGGCGAGTAATGGCCTCTCGCCTCGCGGCGGAGATGCCGTCTCTCTCCCGCGCGAACGGGTTCAGGTGCGTCCCCCCAGCC
Organism: Trichomycterus rosablanca; assembly: GCF_030014385.1. Taxonomy (NCBI): domain Eukaryota; kingdom Metazoa; phylum Chordata; class Actinopteri; order Siluriformes; family Trichomycteridae; genus Trichomycterus; species Trichomycterus rosablanca. The sequence continues at coordinate 52,626,873 of NC_085992.1, forward strand.
CAGGCTACGGTGGAGGACGTGCTGCTCGCGGTGGGAGAGAAAGTCGGACATGATAAAATCTATTCCGCTTCGCGGATGAATAAAGCCGTGGTGGTGTTTGTGAGGGAAGAGCGGCTGGTTGCTGTACTGGTGGAGAGTGGCATTGAGATTTTGGAGACTTTTGTGCCGGTGTCTCCTTTGTTTACACCGGCGTCGAGGGTCACCGTCTCTAATGTCCCGCCTTTCGTTTCCAACGAGTCTATCAGACAGGAACTAAGCCGTTTTGGGAAGTTTGCGGGTGAAATGAAGCTGATTCCTCTGGGCTGTAGGAACGGGGCACTGAAGCACGTCCTGTCCTTCAGGAGGCAGGTGTTCATGTTTCTAAACAGCCCAGATAAAACGCTTGACGCTGCGTTCCGTGTGTTTCATGATAATAACTCGTACATTATGTACGCGACCACGGACAGTCTGAAATGTTTTCAGTGCGGGAGCAGTAGACATAAGCGATTTGAGTGCCCTTTAAACAAACAGAGGGCAGCGCAGAAGGACCAGGCCTCTACTACAGCTGAACCGAGTGGGGCTCTGGAGAAGGGTGCTGTGAGTGACGCTCCTGCAGATGCTGGAGAGGGTTCGTCAGTGACTCTAGCTCCGGAGGCAAGGCGTGGACAGGAGGTGAGTGAGCGGTTGAAGGGCAGTGGTATCGGCAGTGGGGATGGTCAGGTTCAGGCTGACCAGCTTACAGCCGAGCAGGTGGGTGTAAAGCCTAGCACCCTTATCAGTGGGGTAGCAGGTGGAGTAGGTAATGAGGTTGGGGCTGGTGCTCAAGAGGGAGAGGCAGTTGGTGATGGGGTAGACCGGGTTGTTAAGACCAGTGAACAGATGAATTTGGGAACTGGTGGTGGCACGGATTCGGGGGTTCAGATTGGTGATCACTTGGGGAGTGGAGCTGGTTCTCAGGAGAACATGGGGGTAGAAAGTGGTGTAGTCACAGGGGTTGAGTCTAGTGGTCAGGTGGGGGATATAGTTGAAAGTCAGGTGAATATGGAGAGAGTCTGTGGTGTGGATATAGGTACTGAGTCTGGTGCTCAGGTGGGTGGTGGTGTAGGTGATCTGATGAGTGGAGGTGTTAGTGCTCAGGTGAGTAGTAGTATAAGAGCTCAGGTGAACGAAGGTGTAGGAGCTCAGGTGAATAGTAGCGTAGTAGCTCAGGTAAGCAGAGGTGTTAGTATTCAGGTGAGCAGTAGTGTAGGAGCTGAGGTGAGCAGAGGTGTAGGAGCTCAGGTGAGCGGAGATTTTGAAGAGGCTGGACCGAGCACTGCAGGTGGCAGTTTTCAGGTGCTGGTGTCAGAGGTTGTCAGTGAATCTCAGCCTAGTTTAGCTGTGTCTCAGGAGGAGGCTATGGAGGAGGACAGGATGTCTGAGGTATCTGATTCTGGAGGGAGTCAGTCTGGAGGTGGGATGTTATACTCTGTGGAGCAGATAAACTCGTTTTTGGATGATACTAAGGGCAGACCTGTTGAGGTCAGTGATTTTTTCCCTGACCTGGACAGGTTTGTATGTTCGGCTTTAATGGCACAGAAGAATGTTGGGTATGACATCCTCTCGAAGCAAAAGCGTTTTCGTTTAAAAAAACTTGTTACTTCAATTAGGAAGGTAAAAAGGGCTAAGTCTGGTGTGTGTCGTATGTCTGTTCGTAAAAATGTCTGAACACGGAGCACGTAGGAAGAGGGTCTCTCTTGATCTTTTATTGCTTGTTTCCTGTTCTACTGTTGTCTCTCTCTTATTTCTATCATTATGGGTTTTCTAAGGGTGGGCTCTTTGAATGTTAATGGTTTTAGAGACAAAGATAAACAGGCCCTTTTTTATGAATTTTTTTCTCTTAAGAAATTAAATGTATGTTTTTTACAAGAAACACATAGTGATGATGCCTCAGCTTCTGAGTGGGGTCTGTGGTGGAAAGGGGAATTGTTTCTTAGCCACGGTTCGAATGTTAGCGCAGGTGTTGCTATTCTCTTCTCTCAGTCCAGTAGAGTGAACGTACTGTCTGTTGATGAAATTGTAGCTGGACGACTTCTCATGCTTAAAGCTAGACTCTGTGATCATGTGTTTATTTTTATTAATGTGTATGCCCCAAATAGAGGTGCAGAAAGAGGTGAGCTGTTTGTGAGGCTGGAGCAGTTATTGCAATCCCTACCTTCAGACAGCACAGTTGTGTTGGGAGGGGATTGGAACTGCACTTTGGATTTTGTTAATGATAGAAACGGCGAAGAGCCTCATCCCCAGTCTGCTCAGACTTTGGCCATTACTTTATCTGGTTTTAATTTAGTTGATGTTTGGAGGGAAAAACACCCTTCAGTCAAGCAGTACTCCTGGGTTAGGGTTTTTGAAGGAGGTGTATATGCGGCCCGTTTGGACCGGTTCTATGTTTCTAATAGTGCTCGGAATATGATTAGTCAGTCTACCATTCAGCCCACCTCTTTCTCTGATCATCATTTATGTACTGTAGTCTTTTCTGTTGTTCCTCAGTCCTCTGGTAGTCCAATGTGGTATTTTAATAAGGCACTTTTAGTAGATAAAAAATTTTGCAATACTTTTAAACTGTTTTGGGGAGAGTGGGTTGGTAAGAAGGGTGATTTTGTAAACCTTATGCAATGGTGGGAAGTGGGGAAGGCCCAAATTAAAGCCTTCTGTCAGGACTTTACCGCATATTCCACCTCTAAATTGAGGGCAGCAGTTAGTAAATTGGAACAAGACATTTCTAAAATACACGACTCTATGTTCCTTCAAAATTCACTGGATCTGCGGGCGGATCTTACGATTAAGTTACAGGAACTGAGTGATATTTTAAAGGAGAAGGCAAAGGGAGCTTTGGTGCGGTTCAGGTTCATGTCTGTGCGGGACATGGATGCTCCTACTGTTTTCTTTTTTAATTTAGAGAAATCTTCTCATCGACATAAATCACTGGTGTCTGTCCGCAAAGCTGACGGAACTATTACGACAGAACCGGCGGAGGTGAGAAGATTGGCTGTGGACTTTTATTCTGAACTGTATACAGCAGGTGCTAGGGATCAGCATTGCTCCAGGACCCTGCTCGAGGATCTACCTCAACTGGATGATCAACACAAGCAGGACCTGGATGCGACTTTGACTTTCGAGGAGCTCACTGCAGCTGTAACTCAGCTTTCGTCTGGGAGAGCGCCTGGTATTGATGGTCTTCCGGTGGACTTTTACAAGGCTTTCTGGGGGATCATCGGGAGGGACTTGTATGAGGTTCTGCTGGCTGGCCTTGATGCCAAGGTGCTCCCGAGTAGCTGTCAGCGTGCCGTCTTATCCCTCTTACCGAAGAAGGGAGACCTCTGCCTTTTAAAGAACTGGAGACCTGTTTCTCTCTTGTGTTCAGACTATAAGATACTCTCCCGATGTATTGCGAACAGACTAAAAGGTGTGTTAGGCGTGATTGTACATAAGGACCAGTCTTACTGTGTGCCTCGACGCTCTATTTATGATAATTTGTTTTTAATTAGGGACTTATGTGATTTTGCTAGAATGTCTCATTTAGAGTTTGGTTTGTTATCTCTGGACCAAGAAAAGGCATTTGATCGTGTAGATCATGATTATCTTTTTACTGCTCTAAGTGCTTTTGGTTTTGGGGATGGTTTCATGTCCTGGGTGAAATTGCTTTATTCAGGGGCCTCCTGTCTGATAAAGGTGGGAGGGGGTCTGAGTGTCCCCGTCCCCGTCAGTAGGGGGATACGGCAGGGCTGTCCTTTGTCTGGACAACTCTACTCACTTGCAGTGGAACCCCTTCTGGTTTTAATTAGGAAAAGACTGTCGGGCTTAAACATTATGAACAGTTTATATAGAGTCTCTGCCTATGCTGATGACATCACAGTCATAGTGAAAAATGACCAGGATGTTGTGTCCCTGCAGGATACCCTGCAAGTTTACAGCAAGGCCACCTCCGCTAAACTTAACTGGGATAAGACAGAGGCTTTGTGGTGTGGCTCTCAGAGTCCATGCAGTATTTTGCCATTACTCCCGGGAGGGGTTAGGTGGAGCAGGCATGGCATAAAGTTTTTAGGGGTCTGGCTGGGCTCTGAAGAGGCAATAGCAATGAACTGGGAAGGTGTTGTGGAGAAAGTTCGTGCCAGGTTGTCTTCATGGTCCTGGATGCTCCCCCAGTTATCGTACAGGGGTCGAGTGTTGGTCGTGAACAATCTTGTTGCGTCAGCTTTGTGGCACAGATTTACTGTTCTCAACCCACCTAGACAACTGACCGACGACATCCAGAAAATACTGGTGAATTTTTTCTGGTCTGGACACACTGGCTCAGAGCAGCTGTCCTGTCTCTGCCTGTGCAGGAGGGGGGACAGGGTCTTATCGACATCCGGTCCAGAATTGCAACCTTGCGTCTGCAAGCTGTGCAGCGGTTGCTGTACAGAGGGCAGCAGGGCTGGAAGGCCGTTGCCTGTGCCCTTTTGCGGCGCGCTGGTGGTATGGGGCTGGACTGGCATCTGTTCTCCCTTCCGCTGGAAGGGGTGGATTTGAGAGGTTTGACTCCATTTTACACAGCAGTGCTGGAGGCATGGCGTCTGTTCTCTTTTTCGAGGGACGACTCCACTCTGCCTTCAGCGTGGATCTTTGAGGAGCCACTGTTCCACAACCCCTCTTTTCCATCATTGCAACGGGTCTCAGGGGCTTTGAGGACTGCCCTGTTGGAAGGTGGACTTGTCAAGGTTCGTGACCTGCGGAGGGGTAGGGACTGGGTGCATGCGGAGCAGTTGGCTGAGATGGTCGGTCTGAGGTCGGTGCGTGTAGCTCAACAGCTGCTGGACCGGCTGTTGGATGACCTCTCTGCTGATGCCTGTGAGTACCTGAACGCTACCCCTGTGGAGCAACATCTGAGTCAAAATGTCACCTTCCCTGAACTGGTAATGGACATGGACCAGGAGGACCGGCAGGAGGGACAGGGGACACTCCTGTCTTCAGACACCCCTGCTTTGGGACTTTTCAGTGTTCTACACAAGAGGGCCCTGTATCAGGCTTGTGTTAAAACTCTACATCACCGAAGCCTGAGGGATGTGAAGGAGTCTGGGTGGGCTGAGGTTGTTTCGGCTGATGCTTCCCCTAAACGTAGCTGGCGGTCCCTGTACAAAAGACCCATTGAAAAGAGGGTGGGTGACCTCCAGTGGAGGATTGTGCATGGGATTATAGCCACAAACAGACACGTGGCACGGATTGATCCCGCACTTGGGGACGGTTGTCCTTTTTGTGGTGAGACTGAGACCTTGTCTCACTTGTTCTTGCTGTGTGCCCGGCTACATCCCATTTTGGGTGTGATTAAAGAGTGGGGCGTGAAATTTTTAGGCTTCTTTACTGACTGTCTTTTCATTTATGGTCCCAAGTATTCAGCTTCTAATAAGGACAGAGTAGTGATTTTAAATTTTCTATACGGTGCTGCGAAACTAGCCATCTGGTGCACAAGGAAAAATAAACTGAAAGGTACTTGGGGTATTGACCCTGTCCTAATGGTCAGGGGTTTAATTCTGAAGAGGCTAACTGTGGAGTTTAGCTACTACACTGTAACTGACAATGTGGACCATTTCTTTACCGTGTGGGGGGATGGGGGCCTGCTTTGTGAGCCCGATGGTCTGGCTGGTTTTGTGTTGAATTTGTGACTGGACTGTTTTTTTTTTTTTATTGTGTGTGTTTTTATTTGTTTTATTTCAGTTAGTGGATTTGGAATTGGCTACTGGTTTTATTTTGTAAATAATCTTGAATAAAATGTGTGTTGAAAAGTCAAAGTCTCTCTCTCTCTCTCTCTCTCTCTCTCTCTCTCTCTCTCTCTCTCTCTCTCTCTCTCTCTCTCTCTCTCTCTCAGTTCAGTTCAGTTCAGTGGTGCTTTATTGGCATGAATGTAATTAGATACACTATTGCCAAAGCGGTAAACAATAAACAGTAAATAGAAATGAGAAAATAAGATACATATATATAAAGATAATAATAATAAAAAAAATAACTAATAAAACAGATTAAAAATACAACTCTAGAATTAAAGTTATTTACAGGATTATTAGTGATCAATAAATAAATAAAATTAATAAAATAAATAAAAATAAAAACCCTGTAATATCAGTAAAAATCAATAATAATTTCAGTCCGCTCTTCTCTCCCAGTATGTAGGGCAGTTTGTGTGTGTTACTGCAGTGTAGGAACTCAGGGGAATTGCATACGTAAACATTCATATTAATTTAAAGGATGTTCAATAACCTTAGTAATTAGCCTTAAAAAATTAACATGAACAAATTAGAACAACAAGTATATAAAGTGTGTACAGGTCCTTCTCAAAAAATTAGCATATTGTGATAAAGTTCATTATTTTCCATAATGTAATGATAAAAATTAAACTTTCATATATTTTAGATTCATTGCACACCAACTGAAATATTTCAGGTCTTTTATTGTTTTAATACTGATGATTTTGGCATACAGCTCATGAAAACCCAAAATTCCTATCTCAAAAAATTAGCATATCATGAAAAGGTTCTCTAAACGAGCTATTAACCTAATCATCTGAATCAACGAATTAACTCTAAACACCTGCAAACGATTCCTGAGGCTTTTAAAATCTCCCAGCCTGGTTCATTACTCAAAACTGCAATCATGGGTAAGACTGCCGACCTGACTGCTGTCCAGAAGGCCATCATTGACACCCTCAAGCAAGAGGGTAAGACACAGAAAGAAATTTCTGAACGAATAGGCTGTTCCCAGAGTGCTGTATCAAGGCACCTCAGTGGGAAGTCTGTGGGAAGGAAAAAGTGTGGCAGAAAACGCTGCACAACGAGAAGAGGTGACCGGACCCTGAGGAAGATTGTGGAGAAGGGCCGATTCCAGACCTTGGGGGACCTGCGGAAGCAGTGGACTGAGTCTGGAGTAGAAACATCCAGAGCCACCGTGCACAGGCGTGTGCAGGAAATGGGCTACAGGTGCCGCATTCCCCAGGTCAAGCCACTTTTGAACCAGAGAAGCAGCACTGGACTGTTGCTCAGTGGTCCAAAGTACTGTTTTCGGATGAAAGCAAATTTTGCATGTCATTCGGAAATCAAGGTGCCAGAGTCTGGAGGAAGACTGGGGAGAAGGAAATGCCAAAATGCCTGAAGTCCAGTGTCAAGTACCCACAGTCAGTGATGGTCTGGGGTGCCATGTCAGCTGCTGGTGTTGGTCCACTGTGTTTTATCAAGGGCAGGGTCAATGCAGCTAGCTATCAGGAGATTTTGGAGCACTTCATGCTTCCATCTGCTGAAAAGCTTTATGGAGATGAAGATTTCATTTTTCAGCACGACCTGGCACCTGCTCACAGTGCCAAAACCACTGGTGAATGGTTTACTGACCATGGTATTACTGTGCTCAATTGGCCTGCCAACTCTCCTGACCTGAACCCCATAGAGAATCTGTGGGATATTGTGAAGAGAAAGTTGAGAGACACAAGACCCAACACTCTGGATGAGCTTAAGGCCGCTATCGAAGCATCCTGGGCCTCCATAACACCTCAGCAGTGCCACAGGCTGATTGCCTCCATGCCACGCCGCATTGAAGCAGTCATTTCTGCAAAAGGATTCCCGACCAAGTATTGAGTGCATAACTGAACATAATTATTTGAAGGTTGACTTTTTTTGTATTAAAAACACTTTTCTTTTATTGGTCGGATGAAATATGCTAATTTTTTGAGATAGGAATTTTGGGTTTTCATGAGCTGTATGCCAAAATCATCAGTATTAAAACAATAAAAGACCTGAAATATTTCAGTTGGTGTGCAATGAATCTAAAATATATGAAAGTTTAATTTTTATCATTACATTATGGAAAATAATGAACTTTATCACAATATGCTAATTTTTTGAGAAGGACCTGTATATGTATGTGTGGAAAAAGTATTTGTAAGTGTGTGTGTGTGCGTGCGTGTGCGTGCATTTGATGGTGTGTGTGTATGGTGTGTGTATGATGATGTGTGTGTGCGAGTATGTGTGAGTGTGTATGGGATACAGTATAAGGTCACTCACTGTCCCTCACCTGGTGGCAGGTGTGTAAGTAGAGAGCTGCGAGTGTGCAGCTCGCTCTGTGCTCCCCCAGTAGGTAGGGCAGCTTGTCAGGGTTTGAGAGAGAATTAAAATTGGGGATAATTTTGTTGATTTTGGTAAAAAATTGTTTTCGAATGTGTGTGTATTTTGTACATTCAGTGAGGAAGTGCAGCTCTGTCTCTATTTGGTTTGAAGAGCAGTGTTGACACACTCTCTCCTCTCTGGGCATCCAGGACTGTCTGTGTCGTCCCGTCTCGATGGCCAGGCTGTGTTCGCTGAGTCTGTACCTTGTCAAGCTGTTTCTGAGTTTTGGATCAGTTATAGTGCTGAGATAATCTGCTACACTATACTGTCTATTTAGAGCCAAATAACATTGTAGTTTACTTTGGAGTTTAGTTTGTGTTTCCCAATAGGCCAAATAGTTTATCTTTAATTCATGTGTAATTTGATCAGTTCTGATTAGGTTCTGGTCTTGAGTCTTAATAGTGTTAGTCTGTGTTAGTGGTGTGTTAGTATGTGTTAATGGTGTGTTAATGCAGTGACTCAGGACCAGTTGGATGAGGGGACTGGTATCTTTGCTCAGCTCTTGGTATTGCAGAGCTTTGTAATGATACGAGTGTGGGTCGCTCTCTTTTAGATGATTCCAGAATTTTATTGCCCTTTTTTGTATATTAATAATAAGTGGGTATCGGCCTAATTCTGCCCTGCACACATTGTTGGTGGTGTGTCTGTGCACCTTTAATATTGTTTTACAAAATTCTGTGTGCAGGGTCTCAATTGGATGTTGTTCCCATTTGTTAAATTGTTGGTGTGTAAGCGGGCCCCACACTTCACTGCCATACAGGGCAATTGGTTCAATTATTGCGCCAAATATTTTGAGCCAAATTTTGATGATGAACTAATGTTTAGTCCAAGGTAGGTATAGTTTTTAGAGTGTTCAATTTCATGATGTCCTAATTTAAATGTGTGTTTGGTTCCCTGAGATCTGGATCTTTTCTGGAAGGTCATAATTTTAGTATTTTTGAGGTTGACTGTCAGGGCCCAGGTCTGACAGTACTGCTGCAGCAGGTCCAGTTTGTGCTGGAGACCCTGAGCGCTGGGGCCCAACTCTCTCTCTCTCTCTCTCTCTCTCTCTCTCTCTCTCTCTCTTATAGGGTTTAGGATTGTTTCTTTGTTTGTCTTTCTTTGTTCTGGCACAACATGTTTAGAAAAAAATTCTTAACATTAAACATTAGTTACAGAAAAATATGTCATGTGGAATACATCACATCGATTGTGGACCGATTTACTGTGGGGTAAAAACAGTGGAGGTACTAAGTTATGCGCTTTACATGAGGCCTACTCCGAGCAGCTGCGGTCACAGTGGGCGGTCACTGCTTAACTCCGCCCCATTGTCTTCAACTAGGTCCGGTAGAGGGGAATAACAGGCTCGCTGTGAACGCTCGTCCTGCATTGACTCGCTTCATCTCGACGAGAGCAGTAACCATGTCTGGCAGAGGAAAAGGCGGCTTTGATCAGTAATCCTCTTCAAACACGTGAACGTTTTGGCCGCAGCACCTTACGGTGTTTGCGGCCGCTAAGTACAAACATTTGAAAGTATGGCTTCCAGTTTGTCTTTTCGAGAGTCATATAATAACCGTTTTCTCAAATACTGGGCGAAAATCTCCTTCATAGGATCTGGATCTGCTCCAAGCAGAGATGAGGTGGCAGAAAAGCTTTTTATGTCCCAGTCGGTGAGTGGGGAAGACATTTTCTCCTTCATCAGCCTTCCAAACCGGAAAGACTTTGAACTTTGTTTTCGTAACGAAAGATCATTACGAGTTTTCATGGACATTTACAATTCAAACAAAGAACAATGGAGAGATTTCGAAATATTCTCACCTTTGCAGTTTGACATAAAAACAGTGATTGTGAAATTTTGGACAGGAAGAATTCCAGATGAAGATGTGGAGCTGTATTTACGTCGCTTCTGTAACATTGTAAAACCAGCCATTAAGCCTGTGGATCGGTTCGGCATTTGGTATGGGATTAGGAAATATCAAGTGAGAATTAAGAAAGACCTCAACAACCAAGACATAGGGATTCCAAACAACATCTCACTGGGTCCGTACAATGGGAAAATTATCTACCAAGGCCAAATTTCCAGATGTTATACATGTCAAGCGACTGATCACATTGCTAAAGAATGTAAGGAGGTGAAATGTTGGCAATGTAGCAGTTTTGGACATAAAGCTAAAGATTGTAACAACTCTGCAATTTGTAATTTATGTGGAACCGTGGGTCACACTTTCTTTATGTGCCCTAACTCTTATGCTAACCGTTCTAAGACAAGCTTTGGCACAGAAGTAAAGGAAAACCTTTTTGAAAGTGTACAACCGTTATCAACGACTGAGGCTGGGGAAAAAAATATTCCACCTGAAGCCAATTCTAGTAATGAACCTGAATTATCACAGACAAAGGATAAACAACAAAATGAAATGGATCAAACTGAAAGCCTTTTTATTAATACAACTTTGGAGGAAAATGGGACTGTTACAGAATGTAAAAATGTTGAAGATTTAAAGCAAACTGGTAATAACGACAGCAGTGAAACATCATCAACAGAGGACAGCAGCAGTGGTTCATCCAGCAGTGACGATTCATCTACAACTGAGTCGGGAGAGGAGTCAACTAAAGGTTCAGCATCGGAGTCGTGCAACATTGCTTTAAAAGTTTCACTTATCTCTAATGAAGGAACTGAGGATATACGCCAGGACGACACGTCTGCTTCCAAGGAACTGAAAGAGAAACGCAGTTCTTCATTAAATCCTCATGTGCGAAAAGAGGAACTTCACCGAAACAAGAAGGGTCGAAGTATGGAGCACACAAGCACAGGAACAAAGACTTCTGAACACCTGACAGACAGCAACGACAAACGGAAATGGAATTATTCAGAAGAGACTGAAGGTAATGAAGTTTTAGTTACTAAAAAGGTTAAAAAGAAAATTCAAAAATGATCTTTCTAAATGTCCTTTAATAGTTTATTGGTTGCTTCTTGTAATGTAAGAGGAATTCAGTCAGCTTCTAATAGATTTAAAAAGATACAATTATTGTTAAGGGAGAATTTTGATATTTTATGTGTGCAAGAAACTCGGCTTTCAAATGTAAATGATGTTAAAGATGTACAAAGTTTGTGGTTTAAAAATAAGAGTTTCCTTTCAATCGGGGAAAGTAAAGCTGACGGTATCGGAATTATGTTTTATAAAGAAAATGTAAAAGTTATTCAATTACGTGAAATTATTCCAGGCAGATTAATGTTTATTGATGTGTTTTGGTTTGATAAAAAAATCAGAGTAATAAATATATACACGGCTCAAGACAAAAGTAAGAAAATCCAACTTTTTAATAAAGTTAAAGCATTATTATGTGTAGGGTTTTATATTATAGTGTGTGGTGATTTTAACACAATTACCGATGAAAAAGATAGAATTTCAAATAAACCATTTAAATTAAGTAGGGAAGGAAAAGTTTTAAAACAAATTATGGAAGAGTATTGTATGCAAGACACTTTTAGAATAATGTGTCCTGATCGAATTGACTTTACTAGATCTGATAGCTCATGTCAAACTAGAATTGATAGAATTTATGTTAATAAAAATTTTCAAGTAAAATCTTATAAGACAAAATTAATTATTGAATCCGATCATTTGACAGTGATATCCAAGATTGATTTTAAAAAAGAGATTAGTAAAAATTATTGGAAACTAAATATAAATATTTTAAAGCATCCAGAAGTAATCATGGGATTAAAAGAAGAGTTGTTTAGAATCATGTCTTTAAATTTATTTATAAAAAATGATTGTAAATTGTGGGAAATTCTAAAAATTCAGATCAAATATTTTTTAAAACACGGAAGTAAAATGGTAAATCAGAAAAAAAATAAAAGGTATAACTATATTATGAAAAAATATATTAATTTAAAACAAAAACGTTTTTTAACGGACTACGAAGATAATGAATTATCAGATTTAAGAAAAGAAATAGATACCTTAAATAATGAGTCCTTGACAAAATTGCAAATTCAAATAGGATATAATTCTGATGAAACTTTAAATTCATCTCAAGTGACTCATTTATACTCCCAAAAAAGACAAAAGGCTTACATTAGTTCTATCAAAGATAAAAATGGTACAGTAGTTACAGATGCTAAAGAGATAATGAATACTATTAAAGATTTGTGTGAAGATATGTATAAGGAAATTGAAATTGATAAAAAATCTTTAAAATCCTTCTTAGACTTTAAACATAATACAAATTATGACTATTTAGGCGAAAGTATTAAAGAATGTGAAGTGGTGTCTGCTATTAAACAACTGAATCTTAAAAAATCTCCTGGTAAAGATGGTTTGCCATCTGAATTTTATCACTTTGATATTCTTGTTTTTTCAAATTTATTAACACGGGTGTTTAATTTAGGTGTAAAAAGAGGTTATATGCATGACACTTTTTATGATGGTGTTTTATCTTTATTGTATAAGAAGGGAGATGTAAATGATATTAATAATTGGAGACACTTAACCTTAATGAACATCGATTACAAAATTTTCGCCAAAATAATAATGAATAGGTTAGAAGATGTATTAAATTCAATAATAATTAAAGAACAAACCTGTGCTATCAAAGGAAGACTAATGTGGGATAATTTAAATATTTCGAGGGAATTGGTGTTTGAGAGTGGTGAAAGTTTTTATATGGTCACTTTGGACCAGAAGAAAGCCTTTGATTTTGTATCAAGAGAATATTTATGGGAAGTTTTGAAAATGTATAATTTTTCTGATGATTTCATTGCCATGATTAAGTGTATGTATATAAAATCTAATGTGCAGATTAATGTTAATGGTAATTTGACAGAATGTTTTCAAGTCATGAGAGGTGTTAAACAAGGTTGTCCCCTCAGTGCTGCCCTTTATGTTCTTGGCTTAAGTCCATTAATTACTAAAATTCGAAATGATAAACGACTACAAGGAGTTAGATTAGGTGACAACCAATTTATAATTTCTGCATATGCTGATGATATTACTGTGTTCATTAAAACAAGAAAAGATTTAGACATTATTTACGAACATTTCTCCTTATATGAGAAAGTGTCGGGAGCCACCCTGAATGTTTTAAAATCAGAATGTGTGTGGATTGGAGACATTAATAAAAAATTTCCAATTGATGTACCTGAGACTGAACATCTTAAAGTCCTAGGTATATATTTTGATAACAATGGCTGTGTAGATTATAACTGGAAAGAAAAAGAACAAATTATTAAAGAAGAATTTAGTAAATGGAAAAATTGTAATTTAAGTTATAAAACAAGAATAAATATGGTTAAGACCTTTATCTTATCAAAAATAATATTTTTATCCTGTATTTTCCCTCCCACAGATAAATGGCTTAAAAATATGAATAAATTATGTTGTAATTTTATTTGGAATTCAACACGTGAAGTAACTAAGCGTGAACTTTTATATAAACAGAAAAAAATGGGTGGTCTAGGAGCAATTGATCTTTCCATTAAAACAAAAATTTTTGTATGTAAAATTATTGCAAATGGCATTTACAGACAAGCTGATTGGATTGGAAACATCACAAATTGGAAACAGAAAAAAGGCCGCTCTAGAGCTTTAGTTCCTTATTATAAATTAATTTATGGTGATTTTATAAATAAATTTAATGTTTTGAATATAGATTGGATTAAGGATTCTAATAAAAAGATTTACAAGCTAATAGTAGATTTGAAATATTGTAATATAGTGGATTTTAGAGGCCTTAGAGAGGAAGAAAAGAAAGAATGTGTAAATAATATTTTATGTAAAAAAATATCTGAGAAGTTAAGGGATATTACATGGTTGGTAGCAGTGAGGAGACTTCCAGTGAGATCTGTAGTGAAGTGGAGTTGTTTTGTGAAGACAAACATGTGCCCTATGCCAAAATGCCAGACAGAGGAAACTTTAGAACATTTTATTCTAGAGTGTTATCGTTCCCAAGAAGTATGGAGCAAAATGGAAAATTTAGGTCTTGAGATTAAAATTCATATGAAGTCCGTCTGTTTCGGTATTTTTGATGAAATCATGTCTAAAGATAAACATGACTTCTTGTGGTTAGTACTGTGTATTGTGAAGTCTAAATTATGGAAAACAAGATGCAGAATGACTATTGACCAACAGTTTGTTTCAGCAGAGAATGTTTATAAAAATATAAGAACTGAACTGAAAAGAATACGAACAATGAATATTTTATTTAAGGACTCTGAATTGTGGAAGATTTTAAAATTGTAAATGATTGTCTTGATAATGTAATGTAATTTCCATGTACTCTGATGAAGTTTAAATAAAATATTAAAAAGAAAGGGCGGCAAAGGTCTTGGAAAAGGAGGCGCTAAACGTCACCGCAAAGTTCTCCGTGATAACATCCAGGGTATTACTAAACCCGCCATCCGCCGTTTGGCTCGCCGTGGCGGTGTGAAGCGTATTTCCGGCTTGATCTACGAGGAGACCCGCGGTGTGCTCAAGGTTTTCCTTGAGAACGTCATCCGTGATGCCGTCACCTACACCGAGCATATGGATATATGTAAAGATAGATAAATGGGGAAAAAATAAGTCGTACATATTGATTTGTTAATTTTACCATGTCATAAATCATGTGGTTTATGCCGTGTGAGTCTATGAAACGATATTACATTTATTTACACATTATCTGGGGAAATTGCACTTTTTCTGTGGAAATGGGTGGCTCTTAAAAGAGCCTTTTGGTTAGAACACGAGAGCGACTTTACTTGGACTTGGCTCCTTTCTCGGTCTTCTTGGGTAACAGAACAGCCTGGATGTTAGGCAGCACACCGCCCTGAGCGATGGTTACACCTCCAAGCAGTCTGTTCAACTCCTCGTCGTTACGCACGGCCAACTGCAGATGACGAGGGATGATACGAGACTTCTTGTTATCTCTGGCGGCGTTACCAGCCAACTCGAGGATCTCAGCGGTCAGATACTCCAGCACGGCAGCCAAGTAGACAGGAGCACCAGCTCCCACACGCTCGGCGTAATTTCCCTTACGTAGCAGTCTGTGAACACGGCCCACGGGGAACTGAAGGCCGGCACGGGATGAACGAGTCTTGGCCTTAGCCCTAGTCTTACCGGTGGTCTTCCCTCGGCCACTCATTTTGATGATCAGATGTGTTCGTCGAACAAAACTGAAGTAAACTGAGAAAGAGCTCGAAACGGTGTAATATAGGCAAACTGGCTCTCTCCTATTGGCTTAGAGCGACGGCACAGCTGAGCCAATCCTAAACGCGCCGTCATGTCTCAGGGAAACACATACACGCCCCCTCACATACTGCCCCCCCCCCCTCCTCCCCTCTCTTCTCCTCCGTTCTCCCGCCCGTGTAATGTATGATACAGAAAAGCTTCTTTTTAGCAACAATTACATTATATTATGTCACAATAACATTTACACTAACAATTACATTATGTAAGGAGCTCATATACGTGAGTGCACATACATATACACATTTATACGGACAGTTTTATGGGGATGTGTGACAAAATCATTATTACACATAAAACAGGACCAGTTATACTTAGTGTTTTTAACTCCTTGCTTATCACTCTCTCCACAAAATATGTATGTATGGATGGTTGCATGTATGAATAGTTGTATGTTTGCATGCATGCTTATATGTATGTATGTGTTTAGGAAACGCGACTCTTTATGGGAGGATATAGGTGGCTCTTAAAAGAGCCGTTTTAAGAAAACGAAGTTAATAAAACATGAACAAGTTTACTTCTTCTTGGGTGCAGCTCTTTTGGCCTTGGCCGCTTTAGGCTTAGCGGTCTTGGGTTTGGCTGCCTTGGCTTTTTTAGGACTCTTGGCTGCCTTCTTGGGGGTCGCCGGCTTCTTAGGGCTCTTGGTGGCTTTCTTAGCAGCAGCAGCGGGTTTCTTGACCTTCTTGGGAGACTTCTTAGCTGCGGGCTTCTTGGCTGTTACCTTCTTGGGCTTCTTTGCAGCGGCGGGTTTCTTTGCGGCCTTTTTCACTTTAGGAGCGGCGGCTTTTTTGGCCGCGGGTTTCTTCACCTCGGTCTGCTTCTTGTTGAGCTTGAAAGAGCCTGAAGCGCCGGTGCCCTTGGTCTGCACCAGGGTGCCCTTGGTCACCAGGCTTTTGACGGCGAGTTTGACGCGGGAGTTGTTCTTCTCCACGTCGTATCCACCTGCAGACAGAGCTTTCTTCAGGGCGGCCAGGGACACGCCGCTCCTCTCCTTGGAAGCGGAAACAGCTTTGACGATCAGCTCGCCGACGCTGGGACCCGCTTTCTTGGGTTTGGCCGCGGTCTTCTTTTTAGGAGCCTTGGCGGGGGCCGAGCTGGCCGGTGCTGGAGCTTCTTCTACCATCGTTGTTGGAGCTAAAACGGCGCTAAGAAAGAGCGAGTGAAGCGCTGTGCTCTGTTGTACAGAGATTCCTCCCTCTTACGAGAGGGGGCGGGGCTTTATAGCACACATGAGAACTGTGCAGACTCAGCTCGCCCAGCGCAGCGTCTGTGTGCTTCCGTGACACATGCGCACTTGTGTTTTCTCATGGCAAATAACGATTAAAATACAAGTCCTGATATAAAATGCGAGGTAATAAAGTGCACGTCGGCCGAACATAAGTTCTCTCGTTCATGTAAAAGCCCGCAAAGGGAACCTAACGATGCTCTGTTTCCTTGTGTTCTGCTAAAACAGCACACCGCTCCTGATGCGTAAAGCGACGCAGCGCACATTTCACATCTTATTACACGTAAAAATATGCTGAGGAAACCCGATCTTCTTGTAGACACAGGCTGAAAAGAGCAAACCAGACCTTGGTGTTTTCCACATGTATTTATAAGCGGATGTGAGCTTCCTTTTCTACTAGAAAAATAGGCTGTTTAGTGCGATGTAAAACACAGCTACCAAGCAGGACTAGGTCGAGTCCAGGGTGCTTAACTGCCATGTAGCTGAAAGAACAAATGGAAAAAAAAAACTAAAAATAAATAATAAACATAACAATTTAGAATAATGATGATGATAATAAGAAGAATATTTAATGTTAACCATAATACTGGTAATAGTACTAATGGCCAAAAAAACAACCGTATTCACAATGATGCTTTTTCTAATTTGGAAATTCATGTGTTTCAGCCGCAACGATAGCAAACAAGTGTTAACAAGTGTCATAAGCGACTTCTAAAGCAAAATCCACAAACACATAAAGAAAATCTCGACTTCAAGAAACTCCTGTGGCCTGACCGAAGCCCCACTGCACAGCTGAGGAATTCAGGTTTTCCGTAATATCGATCAAGGCCCTCCTGAAATCAACATCAGTTGTTATGGGTTTTCTAAGGGTGGGCTCTTTGAATGTTAATGGTTTTAGAGACAAAGATAAACAGGCCCTTTTTTATGAATTTTTTTCTCTTAAGAAATTAAATGTATGTTTTTTACAAGAAACACATAGTGATGATGCCTCAGCTTCTGAGTGGGGTCTGTGGTGGAAAGGGGAATTGTTTCTTAGCCACGGTTCGAATGTTAGCGCAGGTGTTGCTATTCTCTTCTCTCAGTCCAGTAGAGTGAACGTACTGTCTGTTGATGAAATTGTAGCTGGACGACTTCTCATGCTTAAAGCTAGACTCTGTGATCATGTGTTTATTTTTATTAATGTGTATGCCCCAAATAGAGGTGCAGAAAGAGGTGAGCTGTTTGTGAGGCTGGAGCAGTTATTGCAATCCCTACCTTCAGACAGCACAGTTGTGTTGGGAGGGGATTGGAACTGCACTTTGGATTTTGTTAATGATAGAAACGGCGAAGAGCCTCATCCCCAGTCTGCTCAGACTTTGGCCATTACTTTATCTGGTTTTAATTTAGTTGATGTTTGGAGGGAAAAACACCCTTCAGTCAAGCAGTACTCCTGGGTTAGGGTTTTTGAAGGAGGTGTATATGCGGCCCGTTTGGACCGGTTCTATGTTTCTAATAGTGCTCGGAATATGATTAGTCAGTCTACCATTCAGCCCACCTCTTTCTCTGATCATCATTTATGTACTGTAGTCTTTTCTGTTGTTCCTCAGTCCTCTGGTAGTCCAATGTGGTATTTTAATAAGGCACTTTTAGTAGATAAAAAATTTTGCAATACTTTTAAACTGTTTTGGGGAGAGTGGGTTGGTAAGAAGGGTGATTTTGTAAACCTTATGCAATGGTGGGAAGTGGGGAAGGCCCAAATTAAAGCCTTCTGTCAGGACTTTACCGCATATTCCACCTCTAAATTGAGGGCAGCAGTTAGTAAATTGGAACAAGACATTTCTAAAATACACGACTCTATGTTCCTTCAAAATTCACTGGATCTGCGGGCGGATCTTACGATTAAGTTACAGGAACTGAGTGATATTTTAAAGGAGAAGGCAAAGGGAGCTTTGGTGCGGTTCAGGTTCATGTCTGTGCGGGACATGGATGCTCCTACTGTTTTCTTTTTTAATTTAGAGAAATCTTCTCATCGACATAAATCACTGGTGTCTGTCCGCAAAGCTGACGGAACTATTACGACAGAACCGGCGGAGGTGAGAAGATTGGCTGTGGACTTTTATTCTGAACTGTATACAGCAGGTGCTAGGGATCAGCATTGCTCCAGGACCCTGCTCGAGGATCTACCTCAACTGGATGATCAACACAAGCAGGACCTGGATGCGACTTTGACTTTCGAGGAGCTCACTGCAGCTGTAACTCAGCTTTCGTCTGGGAGAGCGCCTGGTATTGATGGTCTTCCGGTGGACTTTTACAAGGCTTTCTGGGGGATCATCGGGAGGGACTTGTATGAGGTTCTGCTGGCTGGCCTTGATGCCAAGGTGCTCCCGAGTAGCTGTCAGCGTGCCGTCTTATCCCTCTTACCGAAGAAGGGAGACCTCTGCCTTTTAAAGAACTGGAGACCTGTTTCTCTCTTGTGTTCAGACTATAAGATACTCTCCCGATGTATTGCGAACAGACTAAAAGGTGTGTTAGGCGTGATTGTACATAAGGACCAGTCTTACTGTGTGCCTCGACGCTCTATTTATGATAATTTGTTTTTAATTAGGGACTTATGTGATTTTGCTAGAATGTCTCATTTAGAGTTTGGTTTGTTATCTCTGGACCAAGAAAAGGCATTTGATCGTGTAGATCATGATTATCTTTTTACTGCTCTAAGTGCTTTTGGTTTTGGGGATGGTTTCATGTCCTGGGTGAAATTGCTTTATTCAGGGGCCTCCTGTCTGATAAAGGTGGGAGGGGGTCTGAGTGTCCCCGTCCCCGTCAGTAGGGGGATACGGCAGGGCTGTCCTTTGTCTGGACAACTCTACTCACTTGCAGTGGAACCCCTTCTGGTTTTAATTAGGAAAAGACTGTCGGGCTTAAACATTATGAACAGTTTATATAGAGTCTCTGCCTATGCTGATGACATCACAGTCATAGTGAAAAATGACCAGGATGTTGTGTCCCTGCAGGATACCCTGCAAGTTTACAGCAAGGCCACCTCCGCTAAACTTAACTGGGATAAGACAGAGGCTTTGTGGTGTGGCTCTCAGAGTCCATGCAGTATTTTGCCATTACTCCCGGGAGGGGTTAGGTGGAGCAGGCATGGCATAAAGTTTTTAGGGGTCTGGCTGGGCTCTGAAGAGGCAATAGCAATGAACTGGGAAGGTGTTGTGGAGAAAGTTCGTGCCAGGTTGTCTTCATGGTCCTGGATGCTCCCCCAGTTATCGTACAGGGGTCGAGTGTTGGTCGTGAACAATCTTGTTGCGTCAGCTTTGTGGCACAGATTTACTGTTCTCAACCCACCTAGA
The DNA here is from genome assembly GCF_030014385.1 of Trichomycterus rosablanca. Classification (NCBI taxonomy): domain Eukaryota; kingdom Metazoa; phylum Chordata; class Actinopteri; order Siluriformes; family Trichomycteridae; genus Trichomycterus; species Trichomycterus rosablanca. The sequence goes on from NC_085992.1 coordinate 52,646,773, forward strand.
CAACTGACCGACGACATCCAGAAAATACTGGTGAATTTTTTCTGGTCTGGACACACTGGCTCAGAGCAGCTGTCCTGTCTCTGCCTGTGCAGGAGGGGGGACAGGGTCTTATCGACATCCGGTCCAGAATTGCAACCTTGCGTCTGCAAGCTGTGCAGCGGTTGCTGTACAGAGGGCAGCAGGGCTGGAAGGCCGTTGCCTGTGCCCTTTTGCGGCGCGCTGGTGGTATGGGGCTGGACTGGCATCTGTTCTCCCTTCCGCTGGAAGGGGTGGATTTGAGAGGTTTGACTCCATTTTACACAGCAGTGCTGGAGGCATGGCGTCTGTTCTCTTTTTCGAGGGACGACTCCACTCTGCCTTCAGCGTGGATCTTTGAGGAGCCACTGTTCCACAACCCCTCTTTTCCATCATTGCAACGGGTCTCAGGGGCTTTGAGGACTGCCCTGTTGGAAGGTGGACTTGTCAAGGTTCGTGACCTGCGGAGGGGTAGGGACTGGGTGCATGCGGAGCAGTTGGCTGAGATGGTCGGTCTGAGGTCGGTGCGTGTAGCTCAACAGCTGCTGGACCGGCTGTTGGATGACCTCTCTGCTGATGCCTGTGAGTACCTGAACGCTACCCCTGTGGAGCAACATCTGAGTCAAAATGTCACCTTCCCTGAACTGGTAATGGACATGGACCAGGAGGACCGGCAGGAGGGACAGGGGACACTCCTGTCTTCAGACACCCCTGCTTTGGGACTTTTCAGTGTTCTACACAAGAGGGCCCTGTATCAGGCTTGTGTTAAAACTCTACATCACCGAAGCCTGAGGGATGTGAAGGAGTCTGGGTGGGCTGAGGTTGTTTCGGCTGATGCTTCCCCTAAACGTAGCTGGCGGTCCCTGTACAAAAGACCCATTGAAAAGAGGGTGGGTGACCTCCAGTGGAGGATTGTGCATGGGATTATAGCCACAAACAGACACGTGGCACGGATTGATCCCGCACTTGGGGACGGTTGTCCTTTTTGTGGTGAGACTGAGACCTTGTCTCACTTGTTCTTGCTGTGTGCCCGGCTACATCCCATTTTGGGTGTGATTAAAGAGTGGGGCGTGAAATTTTTAGGCTTCTTTACTGACTGTCTTTTCATTTATGGTCCCAAGTATTCAGCTTCTAATAAGGACAGAGTAGTGATTTTAAATTTTCTATACGGTGCTGCGAAACTAGCCATCTGGTGCACAAGGAAAAATAAACTGAAAGGTACTTGGGGTATTGACCCTGTCCTAATGGTCAGGGGTTTAATTCTGAAGAGGCTAACTGTGGAGTTTAGCTACTACACTGTAACTGACAATGTGGACCATTTCTTTACCGTGTGGGGGGATGGGGGCCTGCTTTGTGAGCCCGATGGTCTGGCTGGTTTTGTGTTGAATTTGTGACTGGACTGTTTTTTTTTTTTTATTGTGTGTGTTTTTATTTGTTTTATTTCAGTTAGTGGATTTGGAATTGGCTACTGGTTTTATTTTGTAAATAATCTTGAATAAAATGTGTGTTGAAAAGTCAAAGTCTCTCTCTCTCTCTCTCTCTCTCTCTCTCTCTCTCTCTCTCTCTCTCTCTCTCTCTCTCTCTCTCTCTCTCTCAGTTCAGTTCAGTTCAGTGGTGCTTTATTGGCATGAATGTAATTAGATACACTATTGCCAAAGCGGTAAACAATAAACAGTAAATAGAAATGAGAAAATAAGATACATATATATAAAGATAATAATAATAAAAAAAATAACTAATAAAACAGATTAAAAATACAACTCTAGAATTAAAGTTATTTACAGGATTATTAGTGATCAATAAATAAATAAAATTAATAAAATAAATAAAAATAAAAACCCTGTAATATCAGTAAAAATCAATAATAATTTCAGTCCGCTCTTCTCTCCCAGTATGTAGGGCAGTTTGTGTGTGTTACTGCAGTGTAGGAACTCAGGGGAATTGCATACGTAAACATTCATATTAATTTAAAGGATGTTCAATAACCTTAGTAATTAGCCTTAAAAAATTAACATGAACAAATTAGAACAACAAGTATATAAAGTGTGTACAGGTCCTTCTCAAAAAATTAGCATATTGTGATAAAGTTCATTATTTTCCATAATGTAATGATAAAAATTAAACTTTCATATATTTTAGATTCATTGCACACCAACTGAAATATTTCAGGTCTTTTATTGTTTTAATACTGATGATTTTGGCATACAGCTCATGAAAACCCAAAATTCCTATCTCAAAAAATTAGCATATCATGAAAAGGTTCTCTAAACGAGCTATTAACCTAATCATCTGAATCAACGAATTAACTCTAAACACCTGCAAACGATTCCTGAGGCTTTTAAAATCTCCCAGCCTGGTTCATTACTCAAAACTGCAATCATGGGTAAGACTGCCGACCTGACTGCTGTCCAGAAGGCCATCATTGACACCCTCAAGCAAGAGGGTAAGACACAGAAAGAAATTTCTGAACGAATAGGCTGTTCCCAGAGTGCTGTATCAAGGCACCTCAGTGGGAAGTCTGTGGGAAGGAAAAAGTGTGGCAGAAAACGCTGCACAACGAGAAGAGGTGACCGGACCCTGAGGAAGATTGTGGAGAAGGGCCGATTCCAGACCTTGGGGGACCTGCGGAAGCAGTGGACTGAGTCTGGAGTAGAAACATCCAGAGCCACCGTGCACAGGCGTGTGCAGGAAATGGGCTACAGGTGCCGCATTCCCCAGGTCAAGCCACTTTTGAACCAGAGAAGCAGCACTGGACTGTTGCTCAGTGGTCCAAAGTACTGTTTTCGGATGAAAGCAAATTTTGCATGTCATTCGGAAATCAAGGTGCCAGAGTCTGGAGGAAGACTGGGGAGAAGGAAATGCCAAAATGCCTGAAGTCCAGTGTCAAGTACCCACAGTCAGTGATGGTCTGGGGTGCCATGTCAGCTGCTGGTGTTGGTCCACTGTGTTTTATCAAGGGCAGGGTCAATGCAGCTAGCTATCAGGAGATTTTGGAGCACTTCATGCTTCCATCTGCTGAAAAGCTTTATGGAGATGAAGATTTCATTTTTCAGCACGACCTGGCACCTGCTCACAGTGCCAAAACCACTGGTGAATGGTTTACTGACCATGGTATTACTGTGCTCAATTGGCCTGCCAACTCTCCTGACCTGAACCCCATAGAGAATCTGTGGGATATTGTGAAGAGAAAGTTGAGAGACACAAGACCCAACACTCTGGATGAGCTTAAGGCCGCTATCGAAGCATCCTGGGCCTCCATAACACCTCAGCAGTGCCACAGGCTGATTGCCTCCATGCCACGCCGCATTGAAGCAGTCATTTCTGCAAAAGGATTCCCGACCAAGTATTGAGTGCATAACTGAACATAATTATTTGAAGGTTGACTTTTTTTGTATTAAAAACACTTTTCTTTTATTGGTCGGATGAAATATGCTAATTTTTTGAGATAGGAATTTTGGGTTTTCATGAGCTGTATGCCAAAATCATCAGTATTAAAACAATAAAAGACCTGAAATATTTCAGTTGGTGTGCAATGAATCTAAAATATATGAAAGTTTAATTTTTATCATTACATTATGGAAAATAATGAACTTTATCACAATATGCTAATTTTTTGAGAAGGACCTGTATATGTATGTGTGGAAAAAGTATTTGTAAGTGTGTGTGTGTGCGTGCGTGTGCGTGCATTTGATGGTGTGTGTGTATGGTGTGTGTATGATGATGTGTGTGTGCGAGTATGTGTGAGTGTGTATGGGATACAGTATAAGGTCACTCACTGTCCCTCACCTGGTGGCAGGTGTGTAAGTAGAGAGCTGCGAGTGTGCAGCTCGCTCTGTGCTCCCCCAGTAGGTAGGGCAGCTTGTCAGGGTTTGAGAGAGAATTAAAATTGGGGATAATTTTGTTGATTTTGGTAAAAAATTGTTTTCGAATGTGTGTGTATTTTGTACATTCAGTGAGGAAGTGCAGCTCTGTCTCTATTTGGTTTGAAGAGCAGTGTTGACACACTCTCTCCTCTCTGGGCATCCAGGACTGTCTGTGTCGTCCCGTCTCGATGGCCAGGCTGTGTTCGCTGAGTCTGTACCTTGTCAAGCTGTTTCTGAGTTTTGGATCAGTTATAGTGCTGAGATAATCTGCTACACTATACTGTCTATTTAGAGCCAAATAACATTGTAGTTTACTTTGGAGTTTAGTTTGTGTTTCCCAATAGGCCAAATAGTTTATCTTTAATTCATGTGTAATTTGATCAGTTCTGATTAGGTTCTGGTCTTGAGTCTTAATAGTGTTAGTCTGTGTTAGTGGTGTGTTAGTATGTGTTAATGGTGTGTTAATGCAGTGACTCAGGACCAGTTGGATGAGGGGACTGGTATCTTTGCTCAGCTCTTGGTATTGCAGAGCTTTGTAATGATACGAGTGTGGGTCGCTCTCTTTTAGATGATTCCAGAATTTTATTGCCCTTTTTTGTATATTAATAATAAGTGGGTATCGGCCTAATTCTGCCCTGCACACATTGTTGGTGGTGTGTCTGTGCACCTTTAATATTGTTTTACAAAATTCTGTGTGCAGGGTCTCAATTGGATGTTGTTCCCATTTGTTAAATTGTTGGTGTGTAAGCGGGCCCCACACTTCACTGCCATACAGGGCAATTGGTTCAATTATTGCGCCAAATATTTTGAGCCAAATTTTGATGATGAACTAATGTTTAGTCCAAGGTAGGTATAGTTTTTAGAGTGTTCAATTTCATGATGTCCTAATTTAAATGTGTGTTTGGTTCCCTGAGATCTGGATCTTTTCTGGAAGGTCATAATTTTAGTATTTTTGAGGTTGACTGTCAGGGCCCAGGTCTGACAGTACTGCTGCAGCAGGTCCAGTTTGTGCTGGAGACCCTGAGCGCTGGGGCCCAACTCTCTCTCTCTCTCTCTCTCTCTCTCTCTCTCTCTCTCTCTTATAGGGTTTAGGATTGTTTCTTTGTTTGTCTTTCTTTGTTCTGGCACAACATGTTTAGAAAAAAATTCTTAACATTAAACATTAGTTACAGAAAAATATGTCATGTGGAATACATCACATCGATTGTGGACCGATTTACTGTGGGGTAAAAACAGTGGAGGTACTAAGTTATGCGCTTTACATGAGGCCTACTCCGAGCAGCTGCGGTCACAGTGGGCGGTCACTGCTTAACTCCGCCCCATTGTCTTCAACTAGGTCCGGTAGAGGGGAATAACAGGCTCGCTGTGAACGCTCGTCCTGCATTGACTCGCTTCATCTCGACGAGAGCAGTAACCATGTCTGGCAGAGGAAAAGGCGGCTTTGATCAGTAATCCTCTTCAAACACGTGAACGTTTTGGCCGCAGCACCTTACGGTGTTTGCGGCCGCTAAGTACAAACATTTGAAAGTATGGCTTCCAGTTTGTCTTTTCGAGAGTCATATAATAACCGTTTTCTCAAATACTGGGCGAAAATCTCCTTCATAGGATCTGGATCTGCTCCAAGCAGAGATGAGGTGGCAGAAAAGCTTTTTATGTCCCAGTCGGTGAGTGGGGAAGACATTTTCTCCTTCATCAGCCTTCCAAACCGGAAAGACTTTGAACTTTGTTTTCGTAACGAAAGATCATTACGAGTTTTCATGGACATTTACAATTCAAACAAAGAACAATGGAGAGATTTCGAAATATTCTCACCTTTGCAGTTTGACATAAAAACAGTGATTGTGAAATTTTGGACAGGAAGAATTCCAGATGAAGATGTGGAGCTGTATTTACGTCGCTTCTGTAACATTGTAAAACCAGCCATTAAGCCTGTGGATCGGTTCGGCATTTGGTATGGGATTAGGAAATATCAAGTGAGAATTAAGAAAGACCTCAACAACCAAGACATAGGGATTCCAAACAACATCTCACTGGGTCCGTACAATGGGAAAATTATCTACCAAGGCCAAATTTCCAGATGTTATACATGTCAAGCGACTGATCACATTGCTAAAGAATGTAAGGAGGTGAAATGTTGGCAATGTAGCAGTTTTGGACATAAAGCTAAAGATTGTAACAACTCTGCAATTTGTAATTTATGTGGAACCGTGGGTCACACTTTCTTTATGTGCCCTAACTCTTATGCTAACCGTTCTAAGACAAGCTTTGGCACAGAAGTAAAGGAAAACCTTTTTGAAAGTGTACAACCGTTATCAACGACTGAGGCTGGGGAAAAAAATATTCCACCTGAAGCCAATTCTAGTAATGAACCTGAATTATCACAGACAAAGGATAAACAACAAAATGAAATGGATCAAACTGAAAGCCTTTTTATTAATACAACTTTGGAGGAAAATGGGACTGTTACAGAATGTAAAAATGTTGAAGATTTAAAGCAAACTGGTAATAACGACAGCAGTGAAACATCATCAACAGAGGACAGCAGCAGTGGTTCATCCAGCAGTGACGATTCATCTACAACTGAGTCGGGAGAGGAGTCAACTAAAGGTTCAGCATCGGAGTCGTGCAACATTGCTTTAAAAGTTTCACTTATCTCTAATGAAGGAACTGAGGATATACGCCAGGACGACACGTCTGCTTCCAAGGAACTGAAAGAGAAACGCAGTTCTTCATTAAATCCTCATGTGCGAAAAGAGGAACTTCACCGAAACAAGAAGGGTCGAAGTATGGAGCACACAAGCACAGGAACAAAGACTTCTGAACACCTGACAGACAGCAACGACAAACGGAAATGGAATTATTCAGAAGAGACTGAAGGTAATGAAGTTTTAGTTACTAAAAAGGTTAAAAAGAAAATTCAAAAATGATCTTTCTAAATGTCCTTTAATAGTTTATTGGTTGCTTCTTGTAATGTAAGAGGAATTCAGTCAGCTTCTAATAGATTTAAAAAGATACAATTATTGTTAAGGGAGAATTTTGATATTTTATGTGTGCAAGAAACTCGGCTTTCAAATGTAAATGATGTTAAAGATGTACAAAGTTTGTGGTTTAAAAATAAGAGTTTCCTTTCAATCGGGGAAAGTAAAGCTGACGGTATCGGAATTATGTTTTATAAAGAAAATGTAAAAGTTATTCAATTACGTGAAATTATTCCAGGCAGATTAATGTTTATTGATGTGTTTTGGTTTGATAAAAAAATCAGAGTAATAAATATATACACGGCTCAAGACAAAAGTAAGAAAATCCAACTTTTTAATAAAGTTAAAGCATTATTATGTGTAGGGTTTTATATTATAGTGTGTGGTGATTTTAACACAATTACCGATGAAAAAGATAGAATTTCAAATAAACCATTTAAATTAAGTAGGGAAGGAAAAGTTTTAAAACAAATTATGGAAGAGTATTGTATGCAAGACACTTTTAGAATAATGTGTCCTGATCGAATTGACTTTACTAGATCTGATAGCTCATGTCAAACTAGAATTGATAGAATTTATGTTAATAAAAATTTTCAAGTAAAATCTTATAAGACAAAATTAATTATTGAATCCGATCATTTGACAGTGATATCCAAGATTGATTTTAAAAAAGAGATTAGTAAAAATTATTGGAAACTAAATATAAATATTTTAAAGCATCCAGAAGTAATCATGGGATTAAAAGAAGAGTTGTTTAGAATCATGTCTTTAAATTTATTTATAAAAAATGATTGTAAATTGTGGGAAATTCTAAAAATTCAGATCAAATATTTTTTAAAACACGGAAGTAAAATGGTAAATCAGAAAAAAAATAAAAGGTATAACTATATTATGAAAAAATATATTAATTTAAAACAAAAACGTTTTTTAACGGACTACGAAGATAATGAATTATCAGATTTAAGAAAAGAAATAGATACCTTAAATAATGAGTCCTTGACAAAATTGCAAATTCAAATAGGATATAATTCTGATGAAACTTTAAATTCATCTCAAGTGACTCATTTATACTCCCAAAAAAGACAAAAGGCTTACATTAGTTCTATCAAAGATAAAAATGGTACAGTAGTTACAGATGCTAAAGAGATAATGAATACTATTAAAGATTTGTGTGAAGATATGTATAAGGAAATTGAAATTGATAAAAAATCTTTAAAATCCTTCTTAGACTTTAAACATAATACAAATTATGACTATTTAGGCGAAAGTATTAAAGAATGTGAAGTGGTGTCTGCTATTAAACAACTGAATCTTAAAAAATCTCCTGGTAAAGATGGTTTGCCATCTGAATTTTATCACTTTGATATTCTTGTTTTTTCAAATTTATTAACACGGGTGTTTAATTTAGGTGTAAAAAGAGGTTATATGCATGACACTTTTTATGATGGTGTTTTATCTTTATTGTATAAGAAGGGAGATGTAAATGATATTAATAATTGGAGACACTTAACCTTAATGAACATCGATTACAAAATTTTCGCCAAAATAATAATGAATAGGTTAGAAGATGTATTAAATTCAATAATAATTAAAGAACAAACCTGTGCTATCAAAGGAAGACTAATGTGGGATAATTTAAATATTTCGAGGGAATTGGTGTTTGAGAGTGGTGAAAGTTTTTATATGGTCACTTTGGACCAGAAGAAAGCCTTTGATTTTGTATCAAGAGAATATTTATGGGAAGTTTTGAAAATGTATAATTTTTCTGATGATTTCATTGCCATGATTAAGTGTATGTATATAAAATCTAATGTGCAGATTAATGTTAATGGTAATTTGACAGAATGTTTTCAAGTCATGAGAGGTGTTAAACAAGGTTGTCCCCTCAGTGCTGCCCTTTATGTTCTTGGCTTAAGTCCATTAATTACTAAAATTCGAAATGATAAACGACTACAAGGAGTTAGATTAGGTGACAACCAATTTATAATTTCTGCATATGCTGATGATATTACTGTGTTCATTAAAACAAGAAAAGATTTAGACATTATTTACGAACATTTCTCCTTATATGAGAAAGTGTCGGGAGCCACCCTGAATGTTTTAAAATCAGAATGTGTGTGGATTGGAGACATTAATAAAAAATTTCCAATTGATGTACCTGAGACTGAACATCTTAAAGTCCTAGGTATATATTTTGATAACAATGGCTGTGTAGATTATAACTGGAAAGAAAAAGAACAAATTATTAAAGAAG